>NC_056728.1:1825009792-1825194792 GCF_019279795.1 Protopterus annectens
GTGAAGGATATCAGTAGTAAGAAACATTAAGGTATATGGCTGTACATTTTCATACATTTCACAATGGGAACAGTGGTGGGCTAGAGCTTACTGTCTTACAGACAGTTCTGTTTGTCAGTGTGATAATGATGTTTTAAGTTAAGCATTGTTATGTAACAGATATATTTTCATTGTGACAACTTAATTCTTTTCCCCCTAAGGGTTGAGTACAGAGTGTAATTGGAGGCTGCAGAACTACATCTGTAACTAATGTGTTGATTGGTTCTTATCGTTAAGGCAAGTGTTTTTTTTTTTACTGTTGTACTACTTGAAGGCCTTAGCCTGGACAGCAACATATGTTATTTTTCAGATTACTGTATCAAATGTTTTGTTTGGGAGTTGCATTACTCAGTTATTATGTATTTGAAACACCTAACTACTATAATAAATGGCATATACAACTAAAACAGTACACAGATAAACATTTCTATGTATGCAAACTTGTGTGTGGTGTCATGTCCTTTGCATTGTCTGTGGGTATCTGTTTCATGCAATAACTGTCTTTTGTATGAAAGAATCAAACACTGGCCATTTTAAAAGGTGGCATCTGTAGGAATACTACCTGTCCGATAAGCTATACACCCTGTAAATATACTCTTCCTATACATCTCTATAAGTAGTAATATATTTGTATATGTGTGTGTGTGTGTATATATATATATATATATATATATATATATATATACATGTGTGTGTGTGTGTGTGTATGTATATGTATCATTAGAATGTTTACTGCTTCCACGGTGTACATTCCCTATGGTTGACAGACTGTTCTGCATGATATGTTAGTGATATCATCCTGACATCGTACAGCTGAGATGGCTTACTGTTAACTTGTGGTTATGTTCTGCAGGGTCCTCAATTTGAGACTTGCAAGTGTTGGTTATTGTGTTGCAAGGCATATCTGTTCAGCTGTAGAGGAGGGGATGATACCAGTAATTACAAGAGGTACTTATTTTGGGCCCCTTCACCCCCATTAACAATGCCTTTGGTCAGATGTTTTGCAGTGAGAGGTTCAGAGTGTAGATCCAATGTGCAAACGCAATACACATTGACATATATATATATATATATATATATATATATATATATATATATATATATATATATATATGTATATATATATATATATATATGGATATATATATATATATATATATATATATATATATATATATATATATATATATATATATATATATATATATATATATATACATGTGTGTGTGTGTGTGTGTGTGTATATATATATATATATATATATATATATATATATATATATATATATAAAATATATATTTATATATATATATATATATATATATATACACACACACACACACACACACACACACACACACACACACACACACACACACACACACATCTATATATGTAAATACATTTCCCCTACTGTTGAATGATTGTGCTGCATGATATGTTTGAGAAAACTTCACATTTATTTACATCTCAAATGGCTTAGTAGTAAATCACTTTGGCTATAGTGTGCAGGGTCCTGGATTTGAGATTTGCAGGGGCTGATTATTTTGTTGCTGGGCAGAACAGGGGCTGTGGGAGACAGAGTAATTAAGGCACTGTAAAGCAGTTGTAAGCAGGTTTGCATGGGTTTGCGTGGAGCTAAGCGATATTTACGTGAGCTTAGCTTAGCTTATGTCCACTTACAGCCGCTTAAACTCGCGCTAATTTCAAATAAAGAAAAGAAAAAAAGGGAGATAGGAAAGTGGTGAATTGGGGGCAAGCAGGGGGACAAACAAGAGGAGAAACAGGTAGGATGTGCAGGATGGGTGTAGGAAAGGACCATACCTTTGCATTTCTTTGGCAGCAACAGCTGCTTTCAATGTGGGCAATATTGAATTTGGAACCTCACACCCTACAGGGAGGTGTGTGGGCATCATACAATATGGATGATTGGTAGGGTTGGATTGTGTGATGGGTACATGTCTCTGTGCAAAATACAGAGCTATGTATGGGACGTGATTTTTTTCTGGGACAGATTTTATTTTAAGGTGAGAGTGGGATGTTAAGAAAGGATTATAGGTAAGTGTGGTGAGTGAGGTTTGGTAGGAGAGATTGCATTTGCAGACAGACAAGACAGCAGACAGGGGTGGTGTATGACACATGGGGGTAAACACCTTGATGAGAAAGTTGGTTGGGAATCCGAGGCTCATGAGTCACCCAGATGGTAGTAGTGGCACTGATGTCCCCACCCAATGGTAGTCACCACTACTCCTTCACAGCCCTGAAGGTGACTGTGCTGGGGGCTAGGCGGACGGGCCTCCCTCTAGCTGTGCCAGCTTGTCCTCCACCTGGCACAGGTGGTCATCCAGCTCCAGCTGGAGGACACTGCATACCATGCCACAGATCTTGTCCCAGGTGACAACATCCTCACCGCATCCACTTGCAGGGAGGTGGCAAGCCCCATCCCCTGCAGTGGTTCCACCAGAGGGTGGTACAGGACCAGCAGATGAGGGATGTCTGGGTTGGGTCCCAGACATGCTGGGACCTGGTGCCTCGGCCAGGTGGGGTGGGAGAGGTGGATCCACTGGGATCTGCCTTCTCATATGTGCTATGGTGGCATTTCCCAACTTTATTAGCTCTAATGTTAATATTAAGGGTATTCAATTTAATAAATTAAATTCTAAAATCAAACTATTTGCTGATGACATGTTATTAACTCTATCTGACTATTATTATTCTCTACAAGCATTATTTGATGCAATGATAATTTTTCAAAAAAAAATATCTGGACTTAAACTTAATGAAAATAAAACTAAAATTTTACCCATTACTTCTAAAATAATTAATACAAATAAGAAATTCTATGATTATATTTCTTACAATAAATTTAAATATTTAATGATTATACTAGCAGACAATATGAATGATATCATATCAATTAATTATAATTGTATTTTAATTAACACAAAGCACTTCATGAATAAATGGAATATTTTTTTACAATGGATGAGAGACCCACCTTAATTAAAATGATTATATTTCCACAATTTTTATATTTAATACAATCATTTTCCCTTCCATCTCCCAAAGAATGCATAAAATAATTTAATTATTTGATGTTGAATTTTCTATGATATCCTAACAAACCAAGGTTAGCATTAAACCATCATTCAAGAGTCTGGACAGCAGGTGGTATTGGACTACCTGATATAGAAATTTACTCTCTATGAGCAATTGTAAAGACAATACATTTATGGTTAAACCCAAATTATTACTCACACTGGAAAAATATACAAGAATCAATATGGTTAGAGTCTAATCATTCAGATTTAACACAAAACAATAATATATTACAATATGCATTTCATTGGTTGTTAAGAGAATATATTGGGGATGAAAAACAAAAAAAATTGTTGTTATATATCTAATGCATTAAATATTTTTAAAAAATTTATTAATAAAACCCCTAGTTTGAAAGCATGGTTATTTTTATTGTTTTCTATAGCTTGTACACCAGATTTTCTAAATACCTGCAACATTTTAAATATGTCTGTATTAAATGAATAAATCTTACTGGTATCAATTTATGGATTCCAAGAAAATGCATACAGTCAATTATATTATGATTAAATATAATATATATAAAAATGTAGCTGGATATACAAACTATCAGACAGTTTGTCATCAATAATATTGAGTTAATGAATGTAACTATTAAAGAATCTATTCCAGAGTTTGTTGAATGTTTGATTAACTTAACTAATCAACCAACACTAGGAAATGAGCACTTATCTAAAATACATAAAATACTTAAAAAGTTAAAACTGTATTTTAAAGACAATTTTTGTGAGAATTATAGAATGATTAATAACCAATTATCATTAGACCATAATAAAAAAAATACTATTATCCTCAAAACAGACTACATTATCATTGCAATAGAAGATATTTATATGGAAATTTTTGCATAGATGGTTTATTACTCCACATAAAATGGAACTAATGTTTAAAAAAGATATTGGTTTCCGGGGATGTGGATTACAGGTTAGGGCAGACTGGCAACATATGGTTTATGATTGTGTTATGCTTAAGGCATTTTGGAATAATTTCAACTTTTTCTGCAATCTATCTTTACTGACAAGTGTATTTTGACCAAATCTTTAGTTTTATTTTATGTAGGAGGAGGAGGAGCCGGGAGTATTACAGAGCCTCTAGGGAAATATATCGATCAGACACTAAAAGAATTTGTTTCAACCATAAAATATATTTGTAAAGACTCCTGGGGATTTCTTAATGATGTCCAACAAAATTTTTACAACCCAGGGATATTAATGGTAACTATTGACATCATAGAGCTATTTCCCAGTATTCCTCATTCAATAGGTATAGATTGGTTTAATGAAATTTTGACAACACAATCTGACCTAAGTAATAACATGGTTAGGCTAATAGTGGAATTCATGGAAGTAGTTCTTGAGAATAACTTCATCTATTTTAATGGAGAAGTATATCGGCAAAAGAAAGGTGTAGCGATGGGTGCTCCATGTGCCTCAATATACGCGAACATAGTATTATACTATTGGGAAAATAAATACATCTTTTCATCTGGTTGGGCTGAGCATATTACTTACTACAAACGTTACCTGGATGACATCTGCATATTATGGGATGGTGACATGGGCAGTTTTTCAAATTTCATCACGTACATTAATTCCACTACAGATTTTTTGGCTTTCACACATAATGTAAACAAAAATTCTTTACATTATTTGGATGTTTTTTTATTCAAAGATTATGTTAACAACTTTTTCCAATCCCAAATATATAGAAAGATGACTTTTTCCAACACATTCTTACATTTTGATAGTGGGCACCCTTTTTATCAGAAAAAGGGTATATTAAAAGGTCAACTCATTCGTGCATCCAGGATGTCAAGTACTCAAGATTTATTTCTTAAAGAAGTTGACTTTTTAAAAAAACTCTTTCTTGAGAGAGGCTATCCAGTCCATCTTGTGGATAATTTAGCTAAAGAGGTTCTCGACAACAGGGAATCTAAGTATCCACCATTACTTGGGAAAGGTAAGATTTTAGAGCACACCCAAGAGGCTGACCGACAATCGGCATATAATAACTTTGTGTATACATACACTAGGGATTCCCAACAGGTAGAAAAGACTACTTTGACATATTGGCCAGTTTTGACATTACAAGAGGACATTAACAAAATTGTACCCGCTAAGCCTGGATTCACAAGAAAGAGAGATATTAATCTAAAGGGCCTATGTGAGAATAAAAATAACAGGAAAACACATTCACATTTTTCTAACAAGGTAGGTACCTACAAATGTGGTGCATGCAACCGGTGTGTACACATATACAATAATAATAGTTTATACATTCCCTCTAGGAACTTTAAGATTAGTACAACAAAATATTTTAACTGCTCATCAAAAGGGGTGGTTTACCTCGGTGTTTGCATGGAGTGTCACAGTTTTTATGTTGGCAAGACCGAGCGGCCACTAAGAAAAAGGATTTATGAGCATCTATACGAAATTAGTAAGAAGAAAGATACTAATGCTTTTTTTAAACATTCAATGCAATGTATTAACATGCATCTAAAATTCCTTGTCCTAGACCAGGTCACCCAGGATCCCAGAGGAGGGGACTGGGAGACTCGTCTAGAGTATAAAGAACTTTTGTGGCAATTGAAATTAAATGCAACAAGACCCCCAGGTCTAAATGATAGCATCAGTATAGCAAATGCACTAAAGCTTAGCAGGGAGAAATTATGAGTAAACAAAAAACTGTTTTTAAAATGCCAGGTAATCAACAGGCAGTTAGTTAATGATGAATTTTTATTTTATGTTATTAACTTTCAATCAGAAGTACATGTTTTTACTATAAGGATTTATATTTAGAACATTTTAAGTGCATATTTGTATATATTTTTTAAATATTTGTTCTTAGTATTTGCACTTTTAAAAAATTGTTATTTAACACACTGCATGAAATATTAGTGGTTTGCATTAACTACTTATATGTATTTATTTTTACAAGATTTTTTGACACACAAGGTATCTAGACAGTTTTTAAAACAACGTGTTATTGCAGTATTATTGACTTGCAGGGAGTACAAATATTTTAACACCTTAAAAAATACTTCAAAGACACCTTAAAAAATGTTTAAACTTTTAACTAATTATCATAATTAACACCAGGAGTGGTCAATTAAGTGATCACTGATGTATGTATAATGATATAAAATGGTTTTACTTTTCACTGAGCAGTATCTTGATAAAGCCTGGTAGGAACCAGGCGAAAGCGCTTGATTAATTCTTCTGTTTTTATTCATTAAAGTTATTTAACTTCAGTTTATTTCTGGTTGTATCACATTTGTGATTCCTGGACTGAGTGTTTCTACCCGTGGAGCTGCTTTTTACTTAGTTTTATTTTATGTAACCATTCCTAAAAGTATTCCTAGATTTCAATACCCAATTTTATGGAGTTTATTAGCCTTAGCACACAAGGTTATTAAAATAAACTGGAAAAATTAAACAACACCCTCTTACAAGGAATATAAGAATATAGCTATCAATGTTTCTCATATGTAACTATTGACTATTCAAGCAAGAACTGATAGAATTACTTCTTATTATACTTCTTAGCAAAAAGTTAAATAAGCATTAGGGAAGATTGAAGACAATATGACTTATATCATCTTTGGGGATTATTCAATGTTTAATTATTTGTAATAGATAGACACCTTTTGTAAATAGTTTATTGTTCTTTATTATTTCTTCTTTTTATTAATAAATGTAATTATGTTATTTGTGTTTTGAATGTTCTCATGTATTTTGAGTTATTAAGAAATTTAATAAAAAACTTTTGAGTGGAAAAAAATCTATGTTTTCCTATTATTTCCCATTACAGCTTCTTACCATTTGTTCCAACCACCCTCCATTTCTTACTGCTTCCTTCCTGTTGTCATGTTGTCATTGTCCCATATACTGCACACTTTGTCATTTCATTTCTAATGCCATCCCATTTTTGTAATCATAATAACCACATTGCACTCTGACCCAGATAAGTATCACATCTTTCTTTTCTTTTTCCCAGAGTTCATCTTGTCCCCTTTCTTATGCTGTAGGCTTGTGTCATAGTCTCCAATATTCCACTCCTTTTTTTGTTGTTTCTTCTCTGCAACTATTAATCTTACAAGTGATTGGGTGCATTTTCAAATCTGGACCCTCATGATACCCTCCTGTCACTCCACCTACAACAGCTTTCCTGTTGTCATCATTTTCTTCATCCCTATGTATCTTTCATTTAGTTTTCTAATTCTGCACATCTTTGGAGCTCTGTGAAACTAGAACATGCATAAATGTGTACAGCATCCTTGACAGACCTATCACCTTTACTACATTTATTCTACCCATTATTGTATTTCCCACTTTACTCCTGTCAAAAAGCTCCATAGATATTTGCACAACATTCATATGTAATTCTTTGTGGTTTCTTTAAGCATTGCCTATCCTTTTTAGTCAGATATTTATTACTCTTCCCTCTCTTGAACATATCATCTTTTATGTTCCCCTTTCTCTCACTGATCCATACTTGAATATGCTCTTTCCTCCTTCACATATCTTTACTTACCTTTTCCATATTGTCCTATCTTCCCCCCACCTTGCCACCCTATACGTGAACATTTTCATATATCATGATCATATATTTTCTTACCTTTACCTCCACTTTACTTACTCTTGCATGGACCATTGTCTTTGTAAGCTGCACTGCAGTGCCGATTGCCTCCCATGTTTAATGAAAATCTCTCCTTAATTCACTGATATAAACACACTGGTGTCAGCAAAAAGACTGCAACATATCCAGTCCTCCTTTAGCTGTCTTGCTCCCTGCATATCTCCTTGAACTTTTCCTGGGCCTTCATCACAAAATAACCTTGGGTATAATGAAACTCCCTGACTCATACCTCTCTGCACCATTACTTCCCTTGACACCCTTCCATTTTCTAGTACTTCAGTTTTTATTTTCTTATACAATTCCCCTGTTCATTTCCTTTATTACCCAAATTTCATTTTCATTACCTCCTGTAAGAAATCTTAGTAAAAAAAAAGTTAATAACCTTTTCCATGTAAAAGAAGATGCCTGCCATCTTGCCTTCTTGTCTTCCATCTTTATGAGTACTGTTTTGTCAACCACCAGTTTTCTACTGATGTTTTCTGGCTAAAATGTTTTTTGATACTCTTAGATCACCTTAGGTGTCTTTTGTCTAGCCTTGATGTAAGAATTGTTACAAACATCCTGGCATCCACATGTATCACATATCCTTTCCCCTTTAATTGACTGGATCTTTTCTTTTGTTGTTGCATTTACACACTGCTACCTTTATCATTCATAGGTTCATATCTTCAGAGGATGTTACTAAGTAAGGTATTGACCCAAGAGCCTTTACAAGCTTAGATGTTAAGTCCCAATATAGTACTAGATGAGAGATGCCATCTATGCCCAAGGTTTTTTTTAGCAAGGAATGCCATGTCCAGGAGAGAAGCCAGAGCAATCCCTGACAGAAATGTATGGTTTCCCATCCAGTTGTCCAGGTTGCGCTTAAACAGGGTCATGGAGGTGCTCTGCTTTGTATTGATTGGAAGCCTTTTACAGAGGAGTGGCAACCTCTGAGGGATGCATTTTCGTTCACTTATTGTTAAATTTATTAATGCTAGACGTCCACCATGATGGTTTATTTTTACTTGAGGATCTTGCTTTAATCCTATCTTGCATGGCTGTGTCTATACATTTGTGTAAATGTTTATACAGGGCATCAGTGTATACCTTAATATAGCCATCAGTGCCATCTGTGGAAACTGAAGTTTGGAAGTTAATTATACTTTCCCTTAGGAGGGTATATTTAGCTTTGGTAAAGTTTTTTAACCTGACATCTCCTTTGGGAAGTTCTAGTGCTACTATGGTTGAATTTATTCAACCTATAGTTGAAGCGTTGCATTGGTCACTCATATTGGTGAGGACCAAGTCTAGAATACTGAAGACCCTTGTGGGGTGGTGCACTATTTGTTCCAGGGAATTGAGTTAAAGTCCAGGAAATTTTGTGCAGGTGGTTTGGGCTTGTATAAATTTATTAATTAATGGAAGGATAGTTAAAGTCACCTATGACTAAGGTGTTAAGTTGTACCTTAATTGTCCCAAGTAGGTCTAAATCAGCTGTGTGGGCATCTTGGTTCATGGAAGCGTACATGTAACTGATGATGACCTGAAGGAGGGTCTTACCCATGGTAATCTGGACTTGGAGTAGTTCCATAGAGTTTTCTTGTCTAACCAGTTTACAGGTGTAATTTACCTTACTGAAGACACATACTCCACCTCCTTTGGTTCTCACACCTTCAGTTTGTGGTCTGAAAGTGTGGAAAGCATTGTAGCCTTGCAAGGCTGGGGTACTTTCAGTGGCCTTGAGCCAGGTATCTGTGACTGCACAGACATTGACATCTTCCAGGGAGAGGAGTGCTTCCAGAGAGTGCAGTTTCTGATTTAGACTCCTAGCATTCAGTAGCATGACCCTTAGTTGCTTTGTGTTTGATATTTTTACGTCAGGAATTTTGTTGCTGTGACCTTGCCTAAAAAAGGCTTTATCGGAGAGGCAGATGCCTTAGCCAGCAACCAAAAGCCTAGAGGTGCCAGGTGAAGACAATCCCTGACAAAGCAGCGTGGTCTATCCACCATGTCATCCCAGGCTGACAAGAACTGGATCCCCTTAGAATGATACCCTAAACTAAGCCAATTATTGAAGTCAATCATCTTCTGTTTATATTCTGGTATCATCTTAAGTGAGAGTAAACTGCTGCCCAAAGCTAGGGACATACCCACCTGGGACACATATTCATAGGAGCTCAAGCATGTCTCTCTTCATATAGTCCAGAGAGGTACATCTCAGGTCATTCACACCAACATGAACTATGACAGAGACTTGAGTGCATGTGTGATCTGGGGAATCCTTGCACCAGACAGGCAGCTGACCGTAACCTTCTCCTTGTTCAACCTGGTGAGTACCTGTTTAATGTTGCTGTTATGGGCACAAAAGAGCAGTGATTCCAGAGTGATGGAGTGTAGGAGCATCTCTTGCAAATTGTACTTGAGTGATTTAGGAGTAATGGGTTGTCAGGTTTGCTACACTGCCTCAAAAAAAAAAAAAAAAAAAAAACAATGTCCACCTGGCTGGCAGGAGAAACAGAGGGAAACTGACAGTCCATAATCCAAGGTGTGAATCTAGTATCTCAGCAAATAAGGAGGAAAGACGGTGGTACCAGGCAGGGAGCTATTTTAAGGTGACTAACATATGGGGTGTACAGTAAAAGGTCTATAAAAGAGGGGATCAATAGGGTCTGATGTTGATAGGTAAGAGATAAAATCTCTGCTGAATCTTTCACTGAACAGCTGAGAGCTATTCAAGAACTGATCTGCTAGATAGTAGCCACTTCTAAGGGAAAATACTTCTACTGGTGCCTTTGCATCAATAGTGACCAAGAGTTACCCCCTCTGCATGGTGGTACATGACAGTGCCATACTCTCAAGCAAAAGAAAAGCAGCTAGTACAAAGAAACCAGTGAAGAAGCTCAGACTGAGCCCTGCACCAATGAAATAGCTTAAACTGAGCCCTGAACCAGTAACCTTCAATTAGATAGTCCTACTGTACACTCTTGCCATGAGGGTACTGGGGGGGCATCTCCAAAAAAAGAGGTTCTGATTTTTAGTATGCAATCTGCAAACAGAGCTGAATTCAGCTGGTTTGAATCCAATCTATACAACAACTAAACAGAAGTGCAACGGAACAACAGAAAAAAGCAGGAATATATATTAATAATAGCAACAAAATAAAACAGCAGAAACAGATGTTTTCTTAAATTCAGTAAAAGCAGCAGTTGGTGTGAAATAGAGTCAAAGTGCAACAAATGCAGTAGTAAAATGCAGTGCAAAGCAAAAGCAAACAGCACATTTTTAACTGCTGAGGTACAGACACAGTATATAAGAGAAGTGCAAAGGAAATATACTTGGATCCCTTTTGTGGGTTTTCAGCTCAGAATGACCAGGAAAACACCTACAGCCACTAGATGAATAATCCCAGTCCTCCTAATGTAAAAGCACAGTAAGAGAGTGCCCAGAGTGACGTGCTACCACAAACAAACTTAAGGATATGGATACAGCAGTATATCTTAAACAGAGTGATTATTCAATAAAAATACTTTGTTTTGTATAAATGAGCCAAGAGTCACTCAATTGTTCAGACTTTATAAAGGTACTAAAAGCAATATAGGCTGATTAATAAGCTCTCTAGCCAATAAAACTACATGCAAAAATCTCAAGTGTTTCCTCAACCTAGCAGACCAGACTACCTCCTAGTGCACTAGATGGAAGATTCACTGACCTTGATGAGAAAACAAGTGCTTGCTAAAGTGTAAAAATACACTCCTTTATCCAACAGCTAGCTAGATAATGAATTCAGATTAAGTAAATCAGCACAACAGATAATAAGAGGCAAAATGCACTTTTTTCAATATAAGCACAAGGAAAGGCAAATAAATATTTCAAATAAAAAAGTCAAGATAGCAGCAGTACAGAAAGGGAGGAGCTTATTAAACTCAGTTTACAGTAGAGATGGGAAGCTTAAAATCACCAGGTTAAAAAGATCGACAAATGAGTGGATGGGTGGAAAACCCTAGAAGGGAATCACCAGCAGTGCTATACCTTATGCAGGCTTGAGATCCTTCAAACAAAGAAAAAAGCCCAGAATTTCACTTTGTATTTAATTGTCACTCAGGAGACAATTCAAATTAACCAATGAAAAAATGTGAAATATGAGCCTACATAATTTAAAGGGGAACCACACACAGACTCAGAAAACATGTTTATTTCATCATGGTTTGGTTTTCCTACATTTTAACAACACTCTGGGACTATTTACAGGCTTTTAAATATTTTTATACATAATTTCTGAGTCTGACCACATGGGGTCTGGCATCTTGAAGTAATTTTGATTATGTCATTGCATTGATTTTACATGCATATACTGCTGTCTTTCACTCAGTTTTAAGTAACATTTCATGCCGTTCAATGACTACTTAAAACACAAACAGTGCAAGTGCCACAGAACAGACTTTCAAAGTGCTTTTTACTGCTGCTTCTTTTTAGGATGGCTAAGTTGCAGTTTTTTTTTGTGAAGCCTGAATTGTACTACTTTGACTCATCTCCCATACTCCTTCACACCTAACTTCCCTAACTGTCAACGTGCTAAGGGTAATTTGAGTTGTTACCTACTGTGATTGACAGCTCACAGCCTGAGACTTGACTCATGTACTGTTTCCTTGTTCTAACCTTTACTTTCTGTATGGTTAGGGGAAGGACCAGGGAGCTGTGACATCAATGCATGGGTGGCTTTTTAGGATGGTCATGATGATGTCAGTTTGGGGAGGGAATTGGCCAGAAAACTAACTGTATTCAGTGGCCTTGATGATATCAATGAATTGGAGACTTTTCTAGGGTGGGATAATTTTTTTTGAAAGTAAAGTCACCATAGTACAGTACTGTTCTAGTGGAGAGAAACAATTTAAAATTTGTAAATGCTGGGTTGCTGTTTATTCATAGCAGAGACAATAAATAGGGAGAAAAATGACAGAGAAGTTGAGCATTTAATAATAGAATCCCATTGCTGTCCTTTAAGTGTCTGTTTCTCACACAGAACAAAGCCACCAGGCAAAGATTTCTTAAAACAGAAAACAAAATGGAGCAGATAAAACAGAGCATTGTTCAGGTGATCTACATATTCTACATATTCCTTATAATCCAGACTATTGTCTTCCTCCCCATCTTCTTGTAAAACTCCATCTGGTGCCCATTGTTACCTACTATACCCCCTTCAAATTGGTTATTGTTCCCTTACCTCTTATTGCCAGTATTTTTGTCTTACGTTTGCTTGTCTTCCTGTTTCAACTCCTCCATTATCATAGTCTTTCCTTATCGTTCCCACTTTTGATCCATGTCTCCCTCCTCTCTTTATTGCTGTAACCCTGTAGTGAACCTCTCTATCCTCTCCTTCCAAGTCTCTAATTCTACGTTATCTCTCCCTCCTTCACTTCTCCTCCCCTACTTTTGTATAGCTCCTCAAAAGATACAGTCATAATGTTCCACTGACGTTCTTTCATATGCATCATCTGCTCCTACGCCACAATTTCTTTCAGTTTCTTCTCTATCCCTGTCACCCTTTCCTTTTCTTTTTTTCTTCCATCTTCAGATGTATTTACTTTCTTGCACCCTCATTTCACATACTAGTTTATCCCAACTTGGTTTTGCATTTTAATTGCCATTTCTTTCAGTGTGAATTCTCTTTCTCCTATTCAATTTCTCATATTTTCTTCTGAAGTATCTTTAGCTCCCTTTTTCTGTCTTTCATCCACCTTTGCCTCTCTCTCCCTTTTTCTTATGCATGTCCTTATTTTCTCCTTCTGCCTTATTTTAGTGGCATTCTACATTCTCCCCTGTCAACATTTCCTCTTTATTTAACACAGTGCAGTATTTCACCCCTGCTTTTTCTTGTCCTGCTTACCATTTGTACACTTTATTTCACGCACAATAGAAAATGTGCAAAATCTCAAAATCCCTCTATAGAGTTTGATGTGAAATATAAGTTTAGTGATGGGCCCAGTATTGAAAAACATCTGAAAATGAGTGTGGCACTTTTGAAAATATGAAAAGGTATGCCAAGTAAGAGGAAGGATCTGGGATTGCAAGGGTGAAAAAGAGACTGCTATTAATGAAAAGTATGGTTGTGTTTAGAATACCACAAAAAAGGACTTTGTTTAAACCTAACTCAAAGTTTGACTCAAATCATCTAAGCAAAAATGGATAGTTGTTTTACATACAAGGCAATGTTTGGGCAACCTGTATTTTGAGAATGGTTGTGATGTCAATAAATGCAATTTTATACCAATTTATATGGAAATGAAACTGTGAAAACCTAGTCCTAAAAATTGCAGGCACACCTTAGTAGAAATAATACTATTTGGAAATACAGATTTAAAGAATGGAAGCCCAACAGATCTTTGTATTGTTAATAAAACTCAAGTAGAAGTATGTGAGGAGGTGAAACTATCTGGTAATGAGACTGCAGTCTGATAGTTTGGTTCTCTTATAAATAAAGAAACTATAAGGAATTCCTGTACGGGGTGTGTGTGTGTGTGTGTGTGTGTGTGTGTGTGTGTGTGTGTGTGTGTGTGTGTGTGTGTGTGTGTGTATGTGTGTGTGTATGCCTTCTTCACAAGGTAATACAAACCCAGAATATAGTTCTGTAAAATTAATCTCAATGGATTGTAATATGGACCAGGAGTTTAGTAATGTGGAATCTTTCTCAACAAACTGTAATATGGAGCTAATAATAGTATTGTAGAGACTATCTCAACAAATTATAATGTGAAATAAGACCTTTGAAGTAGTGTCTGTTTAAGGCTGAGAATCTATAAACCAAAGAAGAGAACACCTGAGCTCAATTGTGTAACTCATTGTGTCATAGAATAAATATGGGATTAAGGTAACAAGTACTGGAATAGTTCTTGTTCATTCTTTGGCTTTTCCCAGTTAGGGGTCACCACAGCAGAACTCCAGTCCACTAATGATTGGCAGTAGATTTTTACCATGCCAAGGTGCCAGCTTGACACCCAACCTTCAACAAAGGCACATCCATTTACACATGTCTTTCAAACACCACTCGACTGCGGGGAGGACATGCAGACTCCACACAGAAGGCACTCCAGCCAAGAATCGAACAGGAGAGCCTCTTGCTGTGAGGCAACAACACTAATGCTGCACCACCATGGCTTATGGCAAAATGCAGTTATTATCATTTACTTCATTACAGTTGTCCTTGTTTTGAATATGCTGCTTCTCTTCAGTTGTGACAGCTGGAAAGAGAGCAAAGCATACCATCTAATTATGTATGACTTTAATAGTAAGCAACTTGTTGTCTTTTGTTTATCATAATGCAAGTAAAATACAGACCAAGCATGAGAAGACAAATGAGGTGAAGAGGGTTCATATGTTTTTATTTATGACTGTTTATGCTGCTTGGGAGAAAGATCTCTTATAGTTATACTTTTGTACATTCACATGAGAATAAGAGAAATGATATTGTCTAAAAGAAGAAGTGAATATTTGTACAGTGTTATTTTTTCTGTTTTATGTCTCTGTATTTATGCCCTTCTATCCAGACGTCCTTCATATTGATCACTGCTGCAGTAGCCTTAGCTATATGGGTTACATCCTGCCAAGTGGCTACTGCGGCAGTGATCATTCGAACATCTACTGGTATGATGAGTTCAACTTGCACATCTGTACTGTATGCACTTTTTAAGCACTCCTGTAGATTTTGACATCTGAATATATACCCAGAAAATGCCCTTTCTATCTTAAATAACAAGGCAGATAAAAATATAGTTTGCTTTTAATCATGTTGTTTTACTTCAACTTTGGCTTGTAGAGTTAAATCTTAAACAGGCATAATTTAATGTTTACTACTGTACCCGTATGGAAAATCTGAGGTATGCCAATGCCAAGAATTTCAAAAACTTCAACAACATTGCCATAGTAATCATTTTGACTCTATCCTGCCATAATTTAACTCTGCAAATTCTTTTCTGACATCTTGCAGTTCTTTGTGAGGGAAAAAACATCATTAATGCAATAATTTGTTGATATAAATACATTTGATAAGGGCATCCAGTATATTAAAACCATAGAACAAAGCAACCACAGCTTCAGAAAGGTTCCTGCTTGCATCACTGTGTTTGTTCCACAGTGGAACGAAATTAAAAAAAGTGTTCCTCTGCACATCTCTGGAAAATCTGTAAGCTGGTGCAGAATATTGTTTTCCTGTCCTAAATTACCTACAGTTTGTTTCACACGAAATGAAACTAGTACAGCAGTTTTATAAGCACAAATAGAAAGCAGTCTTAGAGTTGTTAAATACTTGTACTTATACTTGGTTATGTAGGCTGAAGATAAAGCCACAGATATTGCTACTAGCCTTTCTGTCTACCTGACACAGTAGTGTTTCCCTATACATGTAATGCTGCAACATCATGATGCTGTAAGTGCTTCAGGACATTAAAGGGCAAGTGTCATTTTGGCATACGCACTTGTTTAACCATACATTTCATTAATGATAGTACAGTAGTTTATGAATTTATGGGAAAAAATGGGGCATGGCAGACTGCAATGGTGCGGTTTCTTCAAAAGCCATTAATGGAACTACTGTGCCATTTTGGCATATATTTTTGTATTAGTTTCATAGAAAACATGTCCTGCAGTGGTGTATTTATCTATATTCCAGACTGACTTTGCCCTTTACTTCTAACATGACAATTATCTTCAGCTCTCGCCTAACCTCCCTCACCTGATTTTCTACAGAACTTTCCAGTGACAAATATTTTACAGTCTGAAAGAATTACCTAATTTCATTAAATGTGCCTATAGAATGTTCCACTGAGAGATAACTAAGCCATTTGCTTCCGGAATTATGCGTACTTATTGCTTCAGTATTTTTTTCTGATCACAGCTGTTCTTCAGTGCAGCAGTGTGTGTATACCTTAAGGGTCAGTTTGTTTGACCTTTATAACTGCTTTAAGTAATGTTTTTTCTAGTACATGAATACTGTCATATAGTGACTTTCTGTTGCCCACTTACTGAAAAGCAAGCAAACATAAGGACTTGATTAGTTTATCTCCTTCATTTTTTTTTCAGATGTTCTCTCTTTTTCATGCCTACCATCAATAAATGGTGTGATACAGTGGACTGATAAAAATTATCAAGTGCCTTCTGTTAAGGCAATCAAAGAAGTCATGATAAAATATTGTACAAGACCAAGAAACAATAATTTTGAAGTTACAGAGAACTTGAAAAATGTCAGAAAAAAATGTGGATTTTTTTTTTTTTACTAATTAGGCAGATGATGACTAAAATACCCATTTTGTTCCCTCCTGCTCCTATAAAGGCTACATCCATGTGAAGCGATTGAATGTGCCTTACATAGTTATTTTATCCTAGCAAACGTATGTGTACCTGGCTGCATAAATCCTTACTTTTGGGATAAACAGATTATTTCATTGATACCACTACTGTTACACCACATTATATCTATACTAATGTATGCTGATGCATAAGCCATGCATCAGTTGAATGGCACAAACCAGCTTTGGAAAACAATTACTCGAACTTTGCACATATTCCTGGTTACTAAAATAAAGAGTGAGGGGGTTCAGGAATGCATGGAACAAATATAAGGTAACTGTTAGTGAAGGGGGAAAGAATCAGTATAATAGTTAGGTACAAACTGCAGTTTATTCATAAGTTGAGCCAAGAGGCTATCACCCGTTATCACATTCCTTGTTTTCCTGGGAATTAAATGAACTAGAATGACCATCCCTATAGACACTGTGTCTGCTGCAGTAACTGCTAACCAAGCATTTTCAAAGAAGAGGTATAAGGGGCATAAATCGGTATCTCAGGTGACAACCATATCATACAGGTGATAACTAAATTGCAATGTCTCTTGCAGTTTAATAAGACAAAACTACTACAGAGTGTAAGTGTTTTTTTAATGGCCTTCCCAAGCAACCATGCTATCGATTCCCTTCAACTCCCAGCTTGCTCTCTGTTGCACGGGATGGAGCGCCAACTGTAGTTATGGAGACCTGAGTTCAACTAGTGAGGCTGTGGAAAAAGAAGGTTAGACTGAGTGACAAATGTCAGATAAACTTTGCGCAGAGAAAGAGGCAGTTAGGCATGCCACAGAGACACTACCCTACCTTATGCTTTGGTGATTCTGTAGCAAGAGCTGACAACAGATAAGCTCTGTAGACAGTATAAGCAGAGACTGGTATGTGAAAATACTAACGTTATCTGTCGTTTCAGGCCCTACCTTAGCGGTAAGCTCACCAGCCTCCATGGAGCGATGGCAGCATGACTCCTGACTCTTACCCCTACTGCCTCTGTAAGCATGTGAGAGAAGTGAAGGGCTTTATTGGGGTGTGCAGGTTCTGATGGTCACAGTAGGTGACAAAGGCAGAAAGATCCCCTCAACTCTTGCTGGGGAACTTTACACTGATAATTATCCAAATAAAGTACGTAATTTGAGAAGAGGTACAAATAGCAAGTTATTAAGTAGCCTGTGGTTTTCATTGGTGAAGTTTGCTCCTGTTCCATAGTACATGAAGTTAAGGTTATAGAAGTTGAAAGCCAGACATTCTAAGTGTTTAGAATTGAGATAATAAGAATTTAGCTTCCAGAGTTGAAATCAGTTGTAAGTAAGGGCACAAACTATGGAGGACAACATGATCCAAAAATTGACATTAGAATATATGTTACTTAATTATCGCATCCAGGTTCCCAACAAGACAAGCAGCCCATTTCCAAGCCCTTCACACGCTGACCACTTTTCCTTAATTTTAACAGCAGCCTTGCAATGAAAGCGGCAATATAAAAGTTAGTATACTATCATTAGTTGAAAGGTTAAACACCTTTGACATCCCATTTTGATAAAGATAACTCACTTAGCTATGATTTTATTCCGTGGTAAAAGTAATGATGACTCTGAAGCTGATTATGACAGCGTTAGGTTTCAGCTTTTCAGCACAGACCAAGAAAAAGCCAAGCAATTACTCTCTACAGCTACCATCACACTTTGCAACATTTTTGCCATAAACCTTACTTAAAATAAATAAAAGTACACATTGCTGAATATATACCTTCTTTACACATATCATTTTGATAAGATGTCCCACACAACTGGAATGTTCTTCCCTTGTAAAAGTAACGAGGACTCTGAAGCAGCATCCATGTCTATTTTATGTTAAATTACGCTACGTCGCAAAAGTATGCCACCCAGGAAGAAAACATTTGACCGGTATTCCTCTGCTTACCTCATACCCAATGTGACAGACATGCACTTAATAGTTTACACACCCCTTTTAAGGTTACGATAAATATTTTTGGCAAAACATAATTGTGATAATACTTAAGTACTGAATAAATTATTTGATATATAGATCTAAAATTGAAAGTAAATTGGTAATTGATCCTCTTAGTTTCAGTTATGAATTGTGCATAGTCTGCTACAAGCATGCTGTAAACGTGATTAGCCTTGCATGCAGAAATATATCTCTTCAGAGCAAATCTTTTTTGAAACATAAAAGAGTTAAATGAATAACTAATGACAATATTTATGACATGTGTGTACCCAAAATCTTGAACACCTTTCCAAATTAATTTTAAAACTGCAAATCTGGGTTCCATTAGAAAAAGAACTATACTAAAACAACCACAACACATCTTTATGGTGTATGCTAGATAATTAACCACTGCAGAGCAGGGGTAAACCAATAATCCCTTACTGAGAAAACAATGTCAGAATAGAAGTAAAAATGTCCATATTTTCCTGATTCTCTTATTAGAGTACCTTTCAGCTTGTTGTCAGAGTTAATAAGCATGCAGGCCACAAGATTTCTGAAAAGTCCCGCCCAAATTCCAAATGATTCCAGAGCAACATCTGGTTAAGTGACCTACTTTGAGTCACATGGTATGCAAATGAAAGCTGAAGGAATCAAAAACACTGCTACAGGAACCAGCTCGCTAACAGCTCATAGCCTTAATCCTGTGAACTAACTGGCACAACACATCTCAGCCTTTTGGTTAAGATCAAATGTAGTATATAATCCCCTGAGAAGTGAGAATGATCAGTGCAAAAATACAACAACAGCTCTTTAAAGGTCTGTTGACTGAAGCCTAGAAATGTTTATATGTTGCATCATGTCAACAGTTCTATAATAAAATAAGTGCGTAAACATTCTGTGACTTTTGAGTTACTGATTTCTTTTTTTGTTGATTGTATGAAGAACAATATTAAATCAGTATGCTTTGTGTTTTTCTCCAAATGGAAATATGTATATTGACTATTTATAACAATGACTATAAAAATGTAATCAGATACTATATGTTATATTGCATGTACTTCAATGGATATAACCTGTCGTATGTTAGCTATCTATACCTACTACTGTATGCAAGCTATAATATGAAACAGTTTATCCTGTTTGCTGCTCCAAAATGTCCATAGGATGAATTTTGTATTTTGCTAGCTAGCAAAACAAAGTAAATAAATAACTAGAAAGACAGACAGACAGACAGATAGATAGATAGATAGATAGATAGATAGATAGATAGATAGATAGATAGATAGATAGATAAATAGATAAATAACCTTATTTTTTATTAGAATACCCAATGTATGTATAATACAGAGCTCTTAAAATTTCTTTGATTCTATACATTTAAGTCAAGGATGATTTATGGAAAAAGTGACAATCTAGATCCCAAAGTTTAGCACAGCAAGTCTGGGAAAGCAAAAGGCAAAGCATACAACACACAAAGTACCTACTTACCTAAGGAGAGAAGAGAAGCATTTGGCTGGCAATCTATTTATACCTTCTGTAAAGGTCTGTGTTATAACTCTAATGCAGCTGTGCCTTGATGTTGTCTGTCACACAGCTATGCAAAGCTTAGCTATGCAAAGAACTTTTGTTCTATGACACACAGTCAAAATGGACATGGCGAGCTAGTCCACAAACCCTTTTTGTCACAACCTATATCAGGAGGGAGTCACAAACAAGCACAGATTAACAGAACTACTGCATAAACAATTACAGTTATCAAAATAATATACATGAGACTGCATGTAAATAACTAAAGTGATCATTGTAATATATAATTAATGTATGCAACTAAAGTTTCTGTAGAGGTCCTAGCTTAAGTATAAAAAAGTTGCAATGTGTAGACAAATGACATACAGCAACTAAATAACTATAATGACTACAAGGATACAAGCAGCAATATATTCATTGAATTAACTCTTCTAGTATTTACTCTGGTTGGATAGAGGATATAATTGCATATATGTAGTTCTGTCAAGTAATCCTTAAGAAGTTTTCTAACTGCATATTAGTCTTCTGTATACCTGATGTTTTATGGGAGATTATTCCAGCTCACAGGGGTAATTTCAGAGAAGGTTCCTTCCCTGATAGGTAAGTGAAATGCAAGTTGTCTTTTTTGTGTGTCTTCATGATTTTGGAGTAAATATGTTGTGGTCCTACTCATTAGTCTGAGATAAGGACAATGGCTGCTGCAATTATTTTTAGCCAATTAGATCTTGATTCAGGTTGACAGTATTGTGCACTGTCACTGGCTAGGAAACTAAACTGGAAATTTGTATTTTTTGCAATAAAGTGCTTTTTTGCAGGAATTGAATGGTAGAATTTTTTTAATGCTAGGATACAATGTGCATATTCCAGTCTGGGAATCAATTCTTTGAATGCTATAGTTTTTCTAGCTTATCTCAAAAACAAATGAGATGGCATATAAGAACACTTTAGTAGGATTAAAATTTTGCCCATGAATTTTTCCATACAGCAGTGGAAAAAAACATGTTGATTGAGCATGTTGCTGGGGGAGGATTACTATGTAAAGCTTTAATTACAGTGTTCTGTTTATTAGATGTCATTGCAGAGTTCCCATGAGCATTATAGTTGTTTTAGAGTAGTTTATGGCTAGGCTCATTGGTTTAAAGCTACTTAATAGACTATTAATCTGTGAGCATCTTTAGAAGCCTAGACTTACATTTCCTTGGTAGATTTTACCCCTTAAATTTTGTGTGCAAATAACCCAGAGATGAGTAGAAAAAGACATAAGTTGGGACTTTTACTTGCTGTCCCTATCCACGAGGGGCATGGGTGTTAGTCCAGGGGTGAATTTGCAGTTTCCCATCCATTCATCCAAATTATATTTGAATATACTAAGAGAAGTATTTCACTTTATATGGCATGGAAGATGGTTCCATGGAAGAAGTACTCTGTTACATATACCTATCCCTTGAACTTATTTTATTTATGTGACAAAACAGATTATGATCTTTTGAGTGGATGTTCTTACCACCATTTGATTTTCAAATATGTCTGACAGAATATGGTCTGTTGAGGCTCTATAAATGAAGGAGAGATGGCCTCTTAGTAGCCTGTATGATACCGAGAAGAGTAACAAGACTGAGATTAAATGCATAGTTTTTGTGATTTAGGCCCTTGATTGTTTAAGTAAGTAAACTATTGCTCAAATTATGATAAGAGTTTGGACTGATAAGAGCCAAATACAGTGGAAGATTATATCACTGGAACTGTACAGCATACATTTAGATATAAACTGTGCAATGAAAAAGGATGTCCTTGCAATAGTGAATCTGCGGTGGTCAAAGTACAGTTTGTTTTCAACATAGGTTTCCAGATCCCTGACTATGGGACAACTTTTAGAGGTGTGAAGTTTTGCTTCCTGAAGAATGCAATTATACATTTCTTGGCATTTATTTTTAGCACATTTGCCTGTGGTATAGAAGGCTATGAGTTCTATTCCCACTCCAGGTTGATGGATTCCTGACATTGCAGTGCAGCATAAGGGGAGTGCTTCACTCTTAAGAGTATTTGCATTTGCAAGAGATGTTAAACTGAGGTCCTCTGTGGGATTCAATAAACTGCATCCAGGCTTTGCGCAGAGGCTACACGGAGTTTACATGCTAGCAAGACTGTGTGTGGCACACTTCAGTGCATAATACATATTAATGAGGCACAGCATGCATCAGCTAGGTTTCATAGCTCGCAACAGAGTTGTTGGACATGAAATCTTGTAAGCGAATGTGGATAGCAATTCCATGCAAAGAAGAGTACCTACTGTGCATGGATTTGCGTGGAATACAACTATGATGACAAGGGCTTCACAAATAGCTGCCATTCTATTAGTGTAACACATCTGCACAGAGGCCAACTTAACGAGAGGACAAATTACCAGTAACAGAAGATAGATGTCAGATAGGAATGTGTTAGAATGTAACACTCTCAACCTTTTAGAGTGAGAAATATAGACAAAGCCATAAAAATGGGTGAAAAATGGCTGGAAATAGGGACAGATGTTTAATATTGCACTTCCAAACTTAGGAAGTTGATAGAATATGTAGGCTGTACATTAGCATGAATTTTCTGAAGAGTGTGAAGTTTGAAACTCAAATGTCAGTCATCAGTTTCTGACTGTACTCTGCAACGACATGCCAATGATTTGGTTGTTGTTGTGTCTTTTGGCTTTTCCCGGTTAGGGGTCACCACAGCAGAACTCCGGTCCACTAATGATTGGCAGTAGATTTTTATGTGCTGAGTTGCCAGCCCTGATGCACAACCTTCAATGAAGGTATGCCCATTCACGCATGTCTCCACACAGAAGACGCTATAGCTGAGAATCGAACAGGACAACGTCTTACTGTGAGGTGACAACGCTACCGCAGCACCACCACCACAGTATAAAAAAAAATGTTATGATGAAAAG
Organism: Protopterus annectens; assembly: GCF_019279795.1. NCBI lineage: Eukaryota > Metazoa > Chordata > Ceratodontiformes > Protopteridae > Protopterus > Protopterus annectens. The sequence continues at coordinate 1,825,033,292 of NC_056728.1, forward strand.
ATCACAAGTATGAGACAAAAACCCCACATTCTGCACAGATCATGACAGTTGAGAGGTATGCACTCAAATGTATATAATATTGAGTCACATCAGTCCAGAGATCATCCCAGTGATGTGGCAGAAAGCCACATATTTTATAAGGAAAACATCTGCACATCTTGGGAATATCTGGACAGTTGAGAGGTATGAATGTGAAATATATAGCCCAAACACAGTACAGGACGTTGTACCTACAGTGCAGGGTATTGTGATAGCCCATTCCTGTTGTACTGAAGCTGTGTTAATGATCTGTAACAGGACATGGGACTGTCATGTAAAATGATCACTCAGAGGAGGTGTGTTTATTGAATAGGGACACAGATGAATTGTAGGAATAAACACAGGAAAGGGGACAGGTGAAACTCTCTCATGTACAGCAGAGAAGGGGATGTCAATGGTAGATGGCTGCAGCAGCAACACCAAGCACATATCTATATGGTACAGTACAGACTGCACAGTGAAAATTTGTTGTCTGTGACTGTCACACAAGGTGACATAACAATGGGGAGGATGTGTATGTGAGATAAGCTTCCTTACATGAATAATGCAGAGGACATCTATCAGGGATCTGACATACAGTTGAGGTAGGGTGCATATTCGGAAGCTGCGCAAACTGTTATACCTGAATATGAGTGTAATCTCAGCTGAGGTCTCCAGCAAGTTGGCCACAGGTAAAGGATCGTGGCAAACATTACAAGAACCAACCACAATCATGGACAATATCAGAATAATATCACCACTAATCCCATGCCTGTGACATAACATATGTGATGTGGAGTGATAACCGATGAGCCTGCACACACACACACACTTGACAACTATTATGATATATCCACACTCTATGAGGATAACCACACACACTGTCTTACTACTGTAATATCTACAGGAGGTGTTAGGAGGGACACTGCTATACCTGTATGTAACAGTATGGCCTATACAGGTTAGTTGCCTTGTGTACATGGCATATATCTATGTTACAATCCACACTGTCACCAATGATATACATGCCATTAACATTGTCAAACACCTATGTATGCAGTGTGTGCATAAGCTAAACAGGTAGCACACATACATCTGGTGTAAAACCTCTCTATGGCCAAGAAAACTGCATCCCAGGATGCAGTCTAAGTAGCATGAAACATGATCTGTCACATCCTCTGGAATTGCTATTTAACTGTAGCCTCCAAACATGTTTCATGCCTCATGAATGGAGGACAGCAACAGACATCCCTCTGCAAAAATGTCATACACTGGCCTACTCATTTGGTGATGTAGCTGTTCATGGCCACATATGACAGTGTTGATTGAATACCTCAGTGTGGATTTTTGTCAAACACCTTGATCTGTTCAAGGTCCACAAGATGATACTGTTGACATCATGCATGCCCTTGATGACCTCTTTGGGGACATTTATCAAATTTAATGGGCCTGATTGTAGTAGTAACAACTCACACAGGTCTGTTGTGCACATCTGGAATATTACTACTGTACATGTAGACGAGGTTAATGATAACATGTTGGTCTATCTCACAGTTGAGGAGAGTCAGGTCAGGATGTCCCTGTACATGCATGCATCAGGCACTGTCCCCAACTCATGTGGATGCATATTGATGTACCCCCTTGTATGGAACACAGGCCATGTGAAGAGTGTGTTGAACTGTGTATTCAATTGTATCAAGAATGTGTATATGCTGGGTCATGCCATAGGAGATTGTTGATGTTGTTACAGCACATGGATTCCATGTGATAGGCCTGGATAAAGGTAAGATAGTGCATACTGCCTATTGTGATTTGGCCTGGGGTTTTGACACAATCACACATGCAGATATCATTGAGGAAACCCCCAAGATGGGGATTAAACCTTACATTAGTTGATGGATAAACAACTGGTGCACTGACAGAACACATCATGTGAAAGTTGGTGAATCAATCTGTACCAGTAGAACTGCCACCATTGGCAAACCCCAGGGAGCTGTGCTTGGCCCCTCACTGTTTAAACTGTATTTATCCACAGTTCAGGCTAAAGTATATAGCTTTTGGCTTACCACATTTGCTGATTCTTGCATATTGTGTGCAATCATTCACTTCACCAATGTTGATAACATAGTACAGGAGGAGTTAACACACACAACTGAATGGTGACAAAGGCACAGGATGTACAAATAAATGCAGAAATGTGTGTTTGTAATTTTGTCCATCTGAAAAGTGGAGTTTCATGTTAATCACAGCATTGACAACAGTCTTGCTATGCAGAAGCCCAGTGATGCAAGCAATGGGAACACATTTAGATAGCCAGTTTGACCTTTGACCACCAAGTGTCCACACTGCTATTGAAAGCCTATATTGTGCACATCATATAAGTCATGCCATCAAATTAAGATCTTAGGATTGCATGATAGCACTGTAGTCAAACCTTATTACAGCACTAATAGAATATAATGTGCATTCTTACATGTACCTTCCCAGAAACATGTAGCAGCTGGAGAGACCACAGGACTTTCTTAGCAAGATAACACAGGGACTACACACCAAGCCATGATGTAAATGGATAGATTAAAAGCCATGTCACTGTAAACTTTATTGCATAGGATGAGGTGACTTCTGCCTGGGCCCCAGGCCAGTCTCTGACCCTGCCCTGGTTGGAGTAGCAACAGCTCTCACACACACACACACACACACACACACACACACACACACACACACACACACACACACACACACACACACACACATACACACACACACACACACACACAAACACAGTTGACTGCAGTGAAAACAGAACCCCTACCTATCTAAGTACATAGACTACAGAACACAGTGCTTACTGCAAGTTCTACAGCTCAAGTCCAACTTGGAGTATGTCAGACAACACTTTATAGCTGATGGCATCATCAGTGTCTGATGACAAGAAGATAACAGTGTACCACATGCTGCTGTAAAATGCTCTATGTAATGTCAAGCAACAGCTCACATACAAACACAACCGCAGGTGACTTCAGAGAGAATAGAACCCCTACCTATCTAATTACACAGACTACAGAACACAGTACTTAATGCAAGCTCCACAGCTCAAGTCTGACTTGGAGTGTGTCAGACACTTTATAGCTCATGACATCAGTCATGTCTGTTGAGGAGAATATAACAGTGTCCCACATGCTGGTGTAAAATGCTCTCTGTAATGTCAAGCAACAGCTCACAGACACACACAGTTGACTGCAGTGAGAATAGAATCCCTACCTATTTAAGTACACAGACTGCAGAACAAAGTACTTAACCTTAGTGCCACAGCTGAAGTCTGATTTATCCTGGAGTGCAAGTGAACTTATAGTAGATGACATCAGCAGGCCATGTGAGAGACAAGAGGTTGGGAAGCCTGTATGAAATGGATGTGTAGGCATAAGCAAGTATCAAAATGTTGGCAATCAAAGTAATTGGAGAAGTAACTGTAGGATATATACATCCACTCTACTGTCTACACACACACACACACACAGACACACGCACACACACACACACACACACACACACACACACACACACACACACACACACACACACACAGACACACACACACAGTTGATTGCAGTGAAAACAGAACCCCTACTGAAGTACACAGACTACAGAACACAGTACATTACATGAACCCCACTGCACAAGTCTGATTTATAAATGGGTGCAGGTGAACTTACAATCAGCAGGTCATGTGGGGATCAACAGGTTGTAAGGCCTGCATAGGCATATAGCTTCATGGGTTCATATGGGGCTACTAGACTAATAGCACTAGAGGGTCTAGAAGCCTAGCTGTGGGAAAAACACAAGTACCCTTATTGACCATATTTGGATGGTTGTTTTTAGCAGAGTGTGTTTGTGAGGAGCACTAACTGTCCCTGTCCTTGAGGGACATAGGTGCCAGCTGAGATGTGACGTCACAATTTCCCAACCATCAAGGTTGCACTTCAACAGGCTCTTTGAGGAGCACTGCTTCACACACAGTGGGAGCTTATTTCAAAGGATTGTGAATTGTTATATGATATGTCTGTCTCCCCAGAATGTTCTGTTTATGTCCCAGGCTAGGTTGAAAACCCTGGGGCAAAGTATAGTTGCCCCATTTAAATTGGAGATGTCTGTCCTTTCCAGAAGGCAGGGCCTGAGACTGCTCTGCAGGGCAGCCATAGGTCACATTTCAGCAGCCTGAATGGTACCGAGTACAGTGACAGGTATGGCAGTCTTTCTATGTATGTCATGTATGGAGGCCTTGGAGTCTCTCAGGTACAGCCATGTAATTTCTCCAATTGCTGCAGGTGTCTGATGAAGAATAGAGACATGTGAGCATTGTACTCCATTATTGGCATGATAAGGGTAGAGTACAGCAGAGGTATGACTACCCTACCCTAGTCTTGGATGTGATGTCCATAAGTATGATGTGCACAATGCAGATTGTGAGTGTCACCACTATGGGCACATAGTGATGAAAGTGTAGATTGCTATCAACATTTGTTCCCAACTCTCACAAAACTGTGTTTGAGCTTAAGGGGGTGCTATGTATATCATAATTTGCAGGAGTATGTCATTCACAACTGTGACAAAGAGTCATTGTATGCTTAAAGTTCAGTCCATGAGTTTGTCACCAATCATCAGTCTGTGTCAGTCCCTACTGTAATATCTTAGCATCATTGAGAGACTCTATATGAGTGTGTCCAGTTAACAGTCATCTGCAAACTTGGTAAACACAGGTCATCTACTGTTGCCTATTCTTCAGGGAAGTATTTCCCAAACAGTTGAGGACCCAGCACAGATCCTCATGGTATCCCACTAGTGAGTGGGCTAGTGGTGGAGGTGCCATCCCCAACTTTGAGAGTGTGTGTGTTCTGTTGTTGAGCCAGTTGACTCTCCATCTAGTACTGTATGGCCTAATTCCCAGATGGGAGATATTCACTGTGAGACATGAATGAGGGACAATGTCAAAGGCCTTGATAAATGAATATAGGCAGTAAACCTGTTATTCCTCATCCAATTCTTTGGGGTCAGTATTCAAGAAGTCCACAAGGTTCATTAATCAAGATCTACTGCTGACAAAACCAACATAGGTAGGGTCAAGTGTGTTGAAGGTCACCTATGTCTCTGTGGATATGCTCCATGTTGATTCCTGCAGTTGCCTTGCATATAAGGATTTTTAGGCACATGGGTCAATAGTTGTAGTTCTGCTTCTGCATGTTACCAGATTGATGTGCATTACATATAACACAACATTTGATATTACATTTTGTAGTGCGGTTGATATATATGTGGAAAAAGTACTGAGACCCCAGGGTTGTAGTTCTTGGGGGGGTGCCAACACATGGATATATTTTAAATATATGACATGTAATTAGATAGGGCCCTCAGCTTGTAATGTTTCTATATGTAATTCCATGCCATACAAAGTTAACGGACAGTAAACAGCAGTAATACAACATAAAAACATTTCCATAGCTTGGTGAGCAGCAGGTTTGCGCGATGGTTAGCAAAGTGCATACGCATGTCAGATACACATGCTTGTACACTGATAAGCACTGCACAAATGCAAGCCACATTGCTAAGGTCTGACAGTTAGTACTGAGTCTATGGAATACACCTGCTAATTAACTGACTCTGTGGCAGCAGGTATTAATGCAGTTAATGCAGTGATACATTTCATTTTGGGGCCAGATAGTACTGGGTTTGAATACAACTGAATCTATCACTTTTAAGTTCTGTCATATTACCTCACCTCCTTAACAAACTAAATGCACAACACATAACTCCACATACACAGAGGTGCTCATTAGAAGATTACAAAAAGAGCAGAGACCTCACAAATGTAAACCTTCTGCACACATTACAGTCTCAACAGAACCTACTATACATAAAAACAAACATATCAGTGTGCCGCCCAATAAGTCCTTAAGGCAAAACATCTGGAAACCAATATCATGGTCATAGGCAAATCCATAGTGAGATACACAGATGCCCCCCTCACCATTTTGTACAAGCAGAAAGTCACAGTCAGCTGCCTCTCAGGTGTCAGGATCCACAAAGTTATGCACACACTCAAGTCTCTCAGCAACAAGCATGTTGCTCTGTCAACAGCTCTGTCATACTCCATGTTGGAGTAAATGACTTGAGACGTACCTCACTGGACTATATGAAGAGAGATATGACTGAGCTCTCAGAGTATGTGTCCCAGACAGGTATGTCTGTAGCCCTAAGTAGCATTTTACCTTCACCCAGGATGATGCCTCAATACAAGCAAAAGACAGGCCACACTACTTTGTCAGGGATGGTCTTCATCTGTCACCAAAGTACTTGCCTCCCCATAATGCCTTTTTAGGCAATGTCATAAAACCAAAATTCCTGATGTAAAAATATTCTGGAAAGACAAGCTCAGCATTATGTTGCTTAATGCTAGGAGTGTAAACTAGAAACTACAGTCAATGGAGGCATTACTTACTTGGGAAACGTCAATATTTGTGCAGTCACAGAAACATAGTTTAGGGATGCAGAGAGTACTCCAGCCAAGAAAGGCTATAATGCCTTCCACATGTCCAGGCCACAAAATGAACATGAAAGAACCAAAGGAGGTGGTGTATCCATCTTCATAAAAGACAAATACACCTCAAGACTGGTTAAGCAGTACGACTCCCTAGAGTTACTCCAAGTCCAACTAACTATAGGAACCTCCCCCCTACATCATTGTTAGCTACAGGTCCACCAACATGAACCACAAAAACCTTGCAGTGCCTTCCTAGACCTACTTGAGTCACTCATAATACAACCAAACACCCTAGTTGTGGGTGACTTTAACTATCCTTCCATTGATTGGGATACATATATTAGCTCAAACACACTCACCCTAAGGTTCCTGCACTTTGTAAACACAAATACTCTGGAACAGTTAGTCTGTACCCCCATAAGGGGCAGGAATATCTTTGACCTAGTACTCACCAACATGGGCTGTTGCTGCATCACCACATGTGTAACACCCTCCCTGCTAAGGTCTGACCATAAATCAGTCATGTTCAATGTAACAATCATACCTGACCCCCCCCCCCCAGGATCCAAAAGATTGAAAAGTTTCTCAAAGAAAACTTTAGACTCCTAAGTGATGGCATAAATCATTTCAGACCTCCTGCCACCAATGACAGTAAAGACTCCTATATGGTGGTGTACACAAATGCCCTGTATACACACATTTATAAATGTATAGACTTAGTTATACCAGAACTGATCAAAACTTGCTCACAAAAAAGAAAGCCACTCTGGTGTACATCTAGCATAAATAGATTATACAACAAGAGAAAGAAACTGATGTCCAGGAATTAGAGGTAACAGTTTCATCAGAAGAATGTCCTCCATAGCTTGAACAAGCAAATGAGACATCTTGTAAAGTCCTCTAAAGCCAATTACAAAACTAAATTAGTAGACATAGCTAAGGATGATCACAAGGCATTCTTTAGCTATGTCTATAGTGTAAAAGTGAAGGCCCAGCTTTGCACTGAATTTAAAGTGGGATGGTACCAGTCATACTGTACCTGAGGACATCACCAACCTGTTAGCAGACAGGTTTGTCATAAATTTTGCACCCGTCTCCATACCTCAAAGCATACCTGTCACCAGTCCTCTACCTACTATCTCCAAAGAAAAGGTCATAATTGCACTTGCCAGTGCCAAAAACACAGCCTCTATGGGACAGGATAACATCCAAGGCTGCTTAGTAAACAGTGTAAAGCAAGAGTTAGTGGAGCCACTTGGTACTGTCTTCAACCACAGTTTAAGTACTGGTTTTATCATGGCAGGGTGGAAAACAGCAACCATAATCCCCTTGCACAGAGGGGGTCCCTCAACTGACCCAGGGAACTATAGACCCATAAGGCTGACCAGCCTTATCTATAAGGCCATGGAGAAAATTATCTTGGACCTTATCAGTAAGGACATTGTTGACCTTCAAACTCTTGACCTGACACAGTTTGGCTTTGTTAAGGACAGATCATGCCTGTTAAACCTAGTGGAGTTCTTCAAGAGTGTCACCAAAGCCCTGGATGAAGACAAATCAGTACCTATTGCCTATCTGGATTGGCCAAGGGCTTTGACACAATCCCCCTCTCAGGCACCATTGAGAAACTCACTCAGCTGAGGATTAACCCATACATCATTAGATGGGTAGCCAACTGGCTCATCAACAGAATGCATATAGTCATAGTTGGGGATTCCACCTGTACCAGCAGACCTGTTACCAGTGGTGTTCCACAAGGATCTGTGCTGGGCCTCCTACTGTTTAGAATCTATTTCTCAGAAAAATCAGGTGATAGATAGCCTGTGACTCAGCAAGTTCGCTGCTGACTGCAAACTGTGTGCAATCACTGAATCATCAAACAATGTCAACATACTACAAAATGGCCTTACATACATAAATAATTGTTGCCAAAGCCGCAGGCTTAAACTTAACACAAAAATGTATTATCCCTTTTGGCAAAGGAGAGATCCCTGCAAGTTACACTATTAATAATACCCCTCTAATATGCCTTTAAGTTCCAAACCAGTGATGAGAGATTTGGGAATGCAGGTTGATAGCAACGTCAACTTGGATCATCATGCATCCACACTGGTAAGGAAGGGCTTTTACATTGCACACCTCATACATAAGGGTATAGCATCCAAGACTAAGGATGTTATCAATCCAGTGTACTTGTCCCTCATCAGACCAATAATATAATACATTGCTCCTTTTTGCATGTACCTCACCAGACACCTGCAGCAGCTGGAGAGACCTAAGAGGTTTCTCACCAAGAAAATCCAGGGACTTCAACACATGAGCTACACTGACAGACTGAATGCCTTGTCACTGTACTCTGTATCATATAGACTGCTGAGAGATGACTTGTGCCTGGCCTACAGAGCACTCTCAAACTCTTTTTTAATGGAAATGCTGCACCTCCACAAATCAAATGGGACAAGACTCACACATTGTAGAGACTTTAATCTAGCCTGAGGCATCAACAGGACATGCTGGAGAGACAGATATGTCTCCCAGAGATTACCACTGTTATGGAATAAACTCCCAATTCACATGACTCTGAGCTCTTCAATTACCCTATTTAAGCATAACCTGGACAATTGGATGGGAAATCATAAATGTACTCCATGGGTTTCACCTATGTCACTCTTAGACAGGGGTAACATGGATTCACAAATATGGACTACATATCTTGATCTATAAAGGAACAATGGTACAACTTTGCTAGGCTTGAAAAGGACCTAGGGCCATTAGCCTAGTAACCTCCTATGAAACTATACTAAGGCCATTATGGTAGTACCCTTGTATGAATCTATGAAGCTATGAACTTATGCAGGCCTGCCAACATCTTGTCTCACACATGGCCTGCTGATGTCGTGTACTACAACTTCAGCTGCAGTCTTGCAAAATTCAGACTTGTGTTGTGGTGCATGTGTTAAGTACTGTGTTCTGTAGTCTTTGTACTTATATAGGTAGGGGTTCTATTCTCAACGCAGAACACTGTGTTTGTGTGTGGTGTTGCTTGACATCACAGACAGCCTTTTACTGCAGCATGTGGGACACTGTTATTACCATATTCTCAGCAGGCCACAGTTGATGTCATCAGCTATATCAGATGTTTGGCTATGCAGCCATCCCACCAGAGCATGGTCAGACACTGGCCTAGAGGCCAGGCAGATGTCACCTCATCCTATACATGCCAGATTACAGTGTCTATCCACATACATTATGGCATGGTTTGCAGGCCCTGTGTTATCTTGCTGAGAAAGCTCTGTGGTCTCTCCAGCTGCTGCATGTGTCTGTTGAGCTACATGCAAAAGAGAGCATTATACTGTTTTACTGTTCTGATGAGGTTTGACTACAGTGCTGTCATGCAATCCTAAGATCTGAATATGATGGCATGACTTATGATGTGCACCATACGTTTGTCGTGGAAAAATCATTAAAGAGAGAAGTTAGAAATTAATGATGCACATTGCAGTCTCTGACTTCACAACCTTTAAAAGAGCATTCACTATACAGTTGTGAAATGTTGATGCTATCAACTGTCTAACTTTCCAAGGCCAATATAAGTCAAAGGTACAATGAGCAGTTCAGCAACACGAACACAGATAAACTAAGCACTAAGCATTAGGTACACACTCTGAGGATCAGACACAGCTTTTGTATCCTTGAATCCAAACGATAAAAAACAGGGATGGAACAGTTATTATCACTTGCACAGAGTGTTATGTTTGGGTTATGACAGAGAAATGTTAGAAAGTAATGATACACATTGCAGTTTCTGACTTCACAACCCCTACAAGAGCATTCGCCATATAGCTGTGAAACTTTCTAAGGCCAATATAAGTCAAAGATACAATGAGCAGTTCAACAACACAAATGCAGATATACTAAGCACTAAGTTAGCTACTCACCTTGAGCATCAGACACAGTTTTTGTATTCTGAATCCAAAAGATAGAAAACAGGGATATGGCACAGTTATCGTCAATTGCACAGGGTGTGGAGTGGAGGGCAAGAAGCCTAGGCTGACACAAAAGGTTGATGAGTGTGTGTGAGTAAGAAGGAGAAAAAGGCAGACATTGGGATAAAAGAACAAATAGCCAGTGAGACAAAAATGAGTAACTGTTGTGTGTGTGTCTGTAGGGGTCCTCCAGTTGAAATTAGTGTGTGAGTACCTGCATGAACACAGCCAAGCTCTGTGGTAGCTCTACTTCCTGGTCTGTCGAACAGGTGTGAGCCATACATGGTAGAGGTGGCAGTTCATCATTGTCATCCCTGATCATGAGAGCTCTCTGCCAGGAATTGCACTGGCACATCCACGCCCAAGGTCAGATGCAGTGGTACTACCCGAATGGGACTGATTTCAGCTGGACAAGCTCCCTTCATGGGGACACCCAGGACCACAGCTCCTTGACCTGCCACATCTGGGTGTGGACAGCACACTCACTGATAGAGCAGTGGAAGTGCCGCCACAATGGGAGCATTATCAGGCAGAGCCAGATTGTCTGACAGCAGTTGCTATGGCTGATCTATACCCACAAGGATGCTATTCCCCTCCCAGCAAATGTCCCATCACAGACACTGCTCGTTCCATGGCAGACACCCCTCGGTCCATCGCAGACATCCCACATTTCAATGTATCATTCATCAAATCTAGTGAATTGGCAACATGGTGGAGGCATTCACTCATGTCAGACTGTGCCACATCCACAACCGTAAGCATTTGCCTGAAGCACCTATGGGAATGTGCCTGTGCCTCCATGACAGCCCTGAGCATATGTTGAGTGGCATGGAAAGTGACACCTGCACCAGGTGGAGGAGGGACAGCAGGCCCCCTCCTAGCACCCCTATCAATCCTCCTGTGTGGCACCTCACTGACACTTTGGCTCTGGCCAGACTTAGCAGGCACTGAATCCGCAGTAGCCACACTTCTCTGATCAATGTCCTCACTCTCCACCTGTTCAATATCTGTGGGCTCAGTGGACTGGGTAGGCATATGTCTACTGGCTGTTTCCTATGGAAATACAGGGGATAGCTATAGATCAACCTCTGTGTCAGATTCAACCTCTGCACCCTCAATTGTGCGTCAGTTTGGCCACCACCATCATCAGAGTTTGCTGATACACTGATATCAGGTGGTACAGGGCCCACATCACACTGTCATGATCACCTGTGATAAAAAGCAATAAACACAGGAGTACATTAATACCTACACTACTATAGTGCAAGATATGCTAACAAACTAACAGTGCTGCCACTGTTACAGATGGTACAGCAATACACACACCAGGCCTTAGATCAAAATCACACACTACAATATTTCTTTAAATTGCTCAGCACTACTGACATAAAAATATTTGGCTTACCATCTGCAGAAGACATACTACGGTGTACTCCAGATGTTCCTGGAAGAAGTTAAGCATGCGGTAAGGGCAATATCATCACAATTAAGAGTAACACAGGTGGGTAATACATTTACCCCTTTATGTGTGCATTAAGTCTAATTTCAACAAGAACATGGCTGACAACTCCAACCTAAGCTTATAATTGTAGCAATCTTCAATCCCCCCATAAAAAAGACATGTGACACAGAATTAACTTATTCATTTCAACCGTTTACTATATAACAGTATTTAACTGTTCAGATAACAAAGCCTACCTGGAAGCTCCTCCTTGAACATGCTTGCTTTCTTGGAAGGTGTTGTAACCACATCAAGTACATGCAGTCCTACACTCTCCTGGGAATTGTCCGGTTCTTTGATATTGGCCAGGAACTGTTCATTAGGGGTTACTGGAAGTTTCTTAGCAGGTCTTCTCCCAGTATCCATTTGGTTATGGCCCACTGCAGCTGCTCAGCTGCATGCAGTAGTGATCATGTCAGTGGCTCTGTGGCACACCTGTTTGCATGTTTTACCATGGCTGCACACAGCATTCACATTTTGGACAATCTGTTCCCATATTTGCATCCGGCATGCCATATCTCCCCATTCCCTTTCCAGGAGAAAAGCACCATGTTTCCCAAACTCATCCATGATTATTTAATTTTCTACATCAATGAAGGTGGGATCTATGTGGACTGACACACCTGAGTGGCATACTTCTAGGTGACTTAAAAGACAACAGAAGTATAATACACAAAAGTATCGCTTAACTACAAAATAACTGTTTCCAGATAAAAGAGAAAAGGTAGCCAGTCAGTATTACCCACTGGAGAAACATAAAGCAGTCTACAGATGTGAAATACTAACAATAGACAGGATGCAAAACAAGGAGACTAACAGGAGCAACATATCCTTGTTTGTGCCATAACAGTAACTCAGCTTTGCCCCCCCCCCCCAGAAAAGAACCCCATTTAACATTTCACAACCTACATGACATGGAAATTGTAGAGTGATACAGGGTGAACAGGGACACTATCGGAACTTTGCAACCTCTGCTGCCCTCAACCCAGAGCCAGAGCCAACTGAGGGGAACCCATCCCAGTGGAAACTAAGGTATGTGTAGCCCTTAGAATCTTAGCTCCAGGTACCTTTCAGAGACCAACAGGGGACATGCTGGGTGTGTCACAGGCATCAACATCCAGGATCCTCCACCAATTCCCACCAATTCCTGGATGATATACTCCAATATCCCAGTAAGCATATATATTTTCCCTGTAGTTCTGAGGAGAGGGCCAGAAATATACAACAGCTCTACCAGGTAGTGCACTACCCTAAAGTATTGGGTGCTATAGATTGTACTCATGTAGAAATGAAGGCACCACATGGGGAACAGGGTAGACTCTACATTAACAGAAAGGGCTACCACTCCAGCAACTGCCAAGTTGTGTGTAACGCAAAGAGAATCATCTTGAATGTGTGCGCAGGCAATCCTGGCAGTTACCACAACTCACATATCTTGCACACCTCCCAAATGTACCAGCTGTTTGCTAGAGGGGATATCCCACAGCGTCATTTACTGGGGGATACAGGCTACACACTGTAACTGTGGCTGATGACACCCATCAGAAATGCACACCCACTCATGGAAGAATGTCATAATGAGGCACACACTCAAACCAGAAATGTCATAGAGCATGTGTTTGGGTTGCTGAAGTCATGGTTCTGGTGCCTAGATAAATGTGGGGGAGCCCTGCAGTGCAATCCATGGACATGCACAGAAATCTTCACAGTATGTGCCATGCTACACAACATAATCCTGACGAAACAGCTGCGGCAGGATCAACAAGGGGAAGGGGCACACATCCCACCATCAATGCCAAGGTCACGACATCCACAGGCAGCTGAGGAGTAAGAGGGGGAACTACTAGCTCCTGTGGGTGTAGGTAGACATAGGTGTGCTCAGTGTGCCCTTGCATTGGCTAAGAGACAACATGTAGCACACTGACTCACCACCTAAGGGCTTAAAACCTTCCTCCTACTCACATACATATAGAACATTGATGCCAGGCAACTCAAACAACCTTTACCTCCCCATGTATTGGCTGTGTACTTCTTGCATTATACACAGTCATCCCTGAACTAACACTGTGGCAACTGCTGCATTTACAAGGTAAGTCCTGTTTTTCTGTACAGATGGTACTGGGTTCTAGTGCAGCATGTGCAACCTTTGTTTTACTCTTGTGACATTGCAGTTTATAGAATGAACTGAAACATGAACAACTGTGATTTCAACTCTCTTGTGGCAACAGGTGTTAGTATAGGACTGTAATGTAAATGGTCCCGGGTTCAAAGTCAGCATATTCCATACACTTTTGCTGTTCTTCCACTTACCATTATAGTCACTCTCACTTATAATACTTGCCATAGTACACATGATATTAATTATATGTATGAGGGCTGAGACACGAATATTGTGCCAGTTATTTATTTATTTATTTATTCATCTATGTATACATTTATTATCAAATGTATGACTGTGGGTATAGTATGTATTATATTCCTGATAGCATATTTTTGATCTCTGGACTGCCACACATTTGTCAAACAAACATACACAACTGCCTGTACATCAAATAACCTTGAAATTGCATTGCTTGCCACTGTTGCACACCACTTAATATCACACACTGTGTTTTCATGATGGTAAGTGGTGCCTAATATTTTCAGTGTGCAAACTCCCAGTAAACGAGATAACTGGAATTGGTGGGAAACCATCATTCTTCATTGCTCTTGATCTGTGATAGACATGGCAGGTGTTCATGGAGAGGGTGTAAGATTTAGGGCTGAGAGATGGGGTGTCCAGGAACCCAGGATTTTTGTTGCACTCTTAGTGAAACACCACAGTGCCAGGTTTCTAGTAAGGGACTATTCTGGGTACCAGTATAAGCCAGAGACTTGAGATAGTTTGGCCAGCACTGTGACCAGTACCACTGGTAACGCCCACACTGATGAACAATGTAGGCATCACTACAATGACCTCTGGAGGAGGAAGAGGGGTATCCTCAATGCTTGGATCGAGGAATTCAGGATGGAAGACATCCCATAGGTGTGTAATGATCAAGTATAGAGAATACTTGTAAAGCTTAAATTTGAATATGAGCAAGACTGTTATTCATAATGGTATTCTGTTCTGTTTTTTCCACAGCTGCCAGGAAGAGAGAGTGCAATGTTAGGACCCATGGAGCAAGATTGGTGAGGATGAGAGAGGCATGTGGTATGTATGCAGCAGAAGAATAGTTTTATTGGGTTTACAATTAGAATCTTGAAGTGGATTCAGTTGAATCCACTTTGAACGAAGTCCAGAGGTCTAACGGTGACAATGTCGAACTCCGATATTGTCAAAGTACAAATCTTGCCCCTATCTCAACCCATGTTAACACTTGTCCCAAAATTGCATTCAATTTGTAATTCGACATTACCAGAGTTCAAGGCTGTCAATTTTCATGGATGTGGGTCGATGATACACTCATCCAACTGAGTCCGCTTCCAGATTCTAATAGTAAACTGTTTTATTGCAGCATTAAAAGTTAAATGTAGCTTGTTTGGTATTTTACACAGTTGTATCAAATTGAGCATGCATAACTCAACTGTAAAAGCAAGTATGCATGCATTAGTCTGTAGCACAAACCAAGAGTACAATATTAAACTTTAGTCAGAGGTGGTGGGTTCAAATACCACACTTCCCAAGTATGCAATACTGTTAATTCTTCAGTTATGTGTAACTTAAAGATTTAAAGTAAAAGCTCTATACCAGTGACACACATGCCCTGCTGCTGTAAACTGCAATCTGTATAACTGGAACATGCATATGTTCAATATATGCACATGTAAAGGAGTATTTGCTGCATTCTGTAGTATAGTCTGCATCTGTTAGAAGCTGCTAGTTTTAAAAGTAAATAGTTATCTGTTAAGTGCTGGTCATCTTAAGAGTAAAGGTTAAGACAATAGAGTCAAATAATTGTATTAATGCATTGCATGCTACATATGAATGTATTAATCTTATGTCTTTTTTGCTATCTCACCCCAACCCTTATCTCTCTCTCTCTATTTTTTTGTCTGTTTCTTTGTTTTATATTTTTATGTGTTGTCAAAATGTGTCCATGTGATCCATGTGCACTACATCACAAAATGCTCCACAGCACAGTGAGGTAGGACTGCCCCACAGGATCTGCCAGCCCCTACTTCACTGGCCCCGGCACCATTGCCCAACATGTCTGGGAGCCAATCTGGCAGCACCACCTCTGCTGCCCCTGCACTACCTGCACCCTTAGTTGTCCTGCTCCAGACGATAGTCCAGTGGTTCTCTCTGAGAGCTGTGGCAGAGGTGGTGATTTTAACATCCATGCTGAATTGCCAGGGATGGCGCATAGGGTTGTGTGCCACACTGTTGGTACACACCTACACTAGATGGAGGGGCTGCTCTCCCTCATTTTACGTAGGACCCAGAGGATGAGAAGGAGGCATTGAGTGCTCTAGCCATTGGCGGAGTGAGGTGACAGTAATGTGAGGACTCGATTCTTACTGTCACCCAGCTTGATGACAATGGGTCCTGGTACTTCCCACCCTCACTTGATCCATGGTGTCCACTGACCTCTTGTGTCCATCACCTTCCCTGTGTCTTGTCTTGTTTGTCTTGTCTGTCTGCAATTGCTTCCTCACCTACACAACTTACCAGACCCAGACATACCTACATCTCTTCCCAATATTCCTCTCTGTCCTGTCCCACAAAAATAAAATCCCATACATAACTCGCCATTTCACACACATATCTCATTGACTCACTTGATTCAGTATAACTGGCTATACAACATTATTGTGTCGTGGTCACCCCTCTCTCTGGAGGTGACAGTCCAAATTCAGCTAATACAACTAATATTCTGCATATATTATCAGTTTTGACTGTTAAAGTAATGGA
The DNA here is from genome assembly GCF_019279795.1 of Protopterus annectens. Lineage (NCBI taxonomy): Eukaryota > Metazoa > Chordata > Ceratodontiformes > Protopteridae > Protopterus > Protopterus annectens. The sequence goes on from NC_056728.1 coordinate 1,825,050,226, forward strand.
TAGCTATGGTTCTTTCCTACCTTCCTCCTGCACATTCCTGTATTGCTTTCCATTTGTTCTTCCTCCTGCTTTCTCCCCGTTTATCCACTGTCCTATCTTCCCCATTTCTTTTCTTTAATGTATTATTGAGCAATGGTGTGCATCATGCACCAAAGTGCAGCAACAGTAATACAGAAGAACTTAAAAGTGTTAGATTCACTTGTATTCAAACCTAGTACCATCTGGCCCCAAAATGGAATGTACCACTGCATTAACTGCATTAACATGTGCCACCACAGAGTCAGTTAAGTAGTTAGGTGTATTCCAGAGACTCATTACTAACTGTCAGATATTAGCATCCCCATTTCATCACTGTCCTACTTCTCCATTTCTTTTCTTTAATGCATTATTGCATGATGGTGCTCATTGCACACCAAAGCTCAGAAACAGTAATAAGAAAGAACTTAAAAGTGTTAGATTCAGTTGTATTTGAACCCAGTACTATCTGATCCCAAAAAGGAACCTATCACCGCATTAACTGCATTAACACTTGCTGCCACAGAATCAGTTAAGTAACAGGTGTGTTCCACAGACTCGGTACTGTCAGACTTTAGGAATGCGGCTCACATTTGCACAATGCTTAGCAGTGCACAAATGTGTATCTTGCATGTGTCATACTTTAGCAATGTTGCCACTGGAATAGTTACATGGCATTCCCTTATATACTAGTCACATGACATTCCCTTATGTACTAGTCATTCTTAAGGTCTCCCTTTTGCCCTTCACCCAATGCTGCCCAAACAAGATAAGCACAGCCAAACCTTCCATTCATTCCTCCATTGCCTGTGATTGCACTAAGTGCCTCATTGTGCAAACAATGGCCAAAAAATAATAAAATAACAATTAAAAAACTGAAAGAGAAAATGTGCACACAAATGAAGCGGAGGTTGGAAGTTAATGAAACAGAACCTGTTAACTGTGTGCCTCTTACTTGCATTTCTAACCCTGACAGGTATATATGTAACACTTTGTAAGCCTAACCTGATTACACCCACCTGATGTAAGCATTCACAATTGCCATCCATTAAACCCAAACACTGAGGGAGTGCCTCCACTGTGTTTACATTCCTACATGGATTTGATTTTTTTGGGATTCAGCTATTCTAATGAATTCAGACATCATTTGTATATTCACTGTGCTAACAGCCTTAAATCTAGACCAGACAACAACCGTGTAGCTAGGGAAACTGAAGGGGAGCTGGATTGTTTGCGATGGACACAAAAGAGAGGATATTACTTTGGGCTATATCTGCACAGAGGAGTACTGATTTTTGGATAATATTCCTCATCAGCTACATATTGCATATGCTGACATGTATGAATAGTCTGTTTAATAGTTTTTATATTTATTTTGATTAGCACACACTTTTATACTTTTATCTGTCTAAATTACTTACATGTGTACTGTTTATTTGGGGGTGGGAGAGCAAAGCTGGATTTCTGTTATGGCACAAAAAGGATTATGTTGCTATTGTTACTCTCCTTTTGTTGTATCCAGCCTGTATCTAATGCTGTCACATATTGAGGTCAGTTCTTTACAAATCTCACACCTTTTATTTATTATTCTGTCCATGTAGACTCCTTTCTGGGGCTGCATTCCAAAAGCTTTAGAATTCATGGGGAACACAAGCATGGAGTTTACATGGTCGTTCTTTAGCTTGTTGAATAGCTCCACCATATTAGATTGGTTAATTAGTATGCTGCAGTATTTACCTTATTTGAATGGATGTGAGCACCTCTACAAGGTGCTTACTGAATCTAAAAGTTTTTGTGCCGGTGTGCACATTGTGCCGTGATGTGCAGATGGTGGAAACTGACTATGTATGCTTTATTAAATCCCCCTGCTTATCTGCTTGAGTTGGTGGTAGTTCACGTGGATGTAAAAGACCCCACAGCACCTATAGAATGGAGTAGGGGATCTTTATTTATATACAAAATAACTCTTATTTATAGCATGTTTACATATTTACAACTGTATAGCTATATAGATATACAAATCTGTTTACACATATTTAGAATTTCCTTTAAAATCATACCGAATTTTCATCCCTATTAGACCTCCACTCCTTTTTTCATAACCATCATCTGATTTTACTAAATACTGTTGCTAAAATCCATTTACCATTAAACATAATTTCATTTATTCTTTCATTCCATATAACCCATATAAAATAAACAACTTTTTATCTATTTTTTAACACATTCTTTACTTCTGTTGTATAATATTCACATTTAATCATATCCATGTTTATTTTACCCACTTCTTTTAGATATTTGAAAAAAAAATCTTCTTTACATAGTTTTCTCCATAACATTTTTACTCTTTTACATTTTAAAAACACATGCTCCATAGTTTCTTCTTGACAGTGCAAACATATTTTATCACTTTTCCTTTTATATGGCATATTTCCTTTTATTGGCAATTTATCTATTACCAGTCTCCACATAAAAAAGTTTGACAGTCTACTTTCTGATTACACCATTTGCTTCTTATTTTCATAGCTTTCATTTTTTCACCTGCTAAATTTTCCCACGGTTTTGCATAGTAATATTTTATTATTATATTCTTATACTTTGATTTTTTTACCTTTTTCTATATCATCAACTTTTATTTTCCACACTTTTTAGTACCATTTTATTTTTCTATGTATACACTATTTTTGTTTTAGTCTTTTTTACCATATCACAAAATGTATCATACTTATATTTATAGAATTTTAATGCTAATCTCTCATCTTTTTCATTCATCCACTTTACAAATTTAATGAAGCAGTATATACCAGTGAGTTAATTAACCTACACCTCCTTCTTCTTTATTTACATAGAAAACTCCTCTTTTTACTGGGTTTAATCTAGAACCCCATGTAAATGAAAACATTATTTTCAATAATTCCTTTTCAAGTACTGTTGGCAATGTAAATATGTTTGCTAAGTATGCTATTTTCCCATCAGTACTGAATTTATCAAATAAGCCTTTTTCTGAATGATTTATGTGTTCTCCATAAAAGACGTGTTTGTTTTATTTCTTCTGTTTTTCCCCATTGAATTCTACTTATATCATTACTCCCCAATTTTATACCTAACCCATAGAAATGTCATTCATTGTAAAATATATACCCCCTATCTTTATTACATCACCTAAACTTTTATATTTCTCTTTATTATAAGCCATCCCTATTAACTCTAGACACTCATTTGTGCAAACTATTACTTCTTTTAATCAATTTTTGTTTTTTTGCAATTGTTATGTCATCTGCATATGTTAACAAAACTGGAATTCTTAACCCTTCAAGTGTTAGATACCCTGCCTCCTTCATTTTATAATTTGTTTCACATACTATCACATTTATAACTAATGCAAAGATTATACAACTCATTGGACACCCCTGTCTTACACCACTCTTCATATGTGCCTCCTGGCTTAACCAGCCATTTAGAAGTATTTTTACTTTATTATTACTATACACTGACATACATAATTTCTTAACTTTCTCACTTATATTCTTTCATTACCCATAAGATTTCATAGCCAATTGTGTCAAATGCCTTATTAAGGTCTCCTATCATTATTTTTGCTTCTTCTTTTTTTATTCATACCATCCACAATTTCTCTATCATTAATAATTCTTGACAACCCTGCCTCCTTATATTATATATACTATCTTCCATAATATTTTCCATTTCAGTTTCAAATCTCTTTTTGTATTATTTTCATAAATATCTTATAATCATTATCATTCAATACTATTGGTCTCCAGCTTTTTAATTGTCTTCAGTCTTCCTTCTTCCATATGGATTTAAGCATTCTATTACATAATTCTTTCTAGGTAAAACCATAATTTAACCATCCATTCAAAATCTTTAAAAAGTATTTTTTTTTGTCACTCTCTTAAATTTTTATACATTTCATACCTTACTCGATCTGGTCCTGCAGCTGAATCCATTTTTACTTGTCCTAATACTTCATCTAGCTCATTTAAAGAAATCTCCTTTTCCAACTCTTTAATCTCTTTTTCTGTTAACTTTTTTACTTTACGTGTTTTTTCACTACCTTCTCTCTTTTCTTTAAACATTTATTGTACATATTGTATTACAGTATTCATAATTGTCTCCTAAGTTTTTTTCTATTTCTCCTTTTACATTTTTTGTTTCATTACACTGCCATCTTATTTTACTAATCTGCTGCAGTAACTCAATACTTCTCCTTTTCTTTCTGAAAAATATCTTTTCATATATAACAATTTTTGCTTATTTTTCTTTATTTATTTCATATAATTATTTTTCTTTGTCAAAGTGCTTTCTACCATTATAATCTAAATCTTCCAGTGCATTGTTATATGTTCTTTTACATTTTTCTTTCTCCGCTTTTCTAACATCATATTACCACTGTAAAAAAAAAATTTATATTTTCCCTTAAATATTATCCACCACTCAGACCATTTTTTATAAAATGTTCTCATAGTAATATGATCTTTTCATAACTATATTACTAATCTCTTTCTTTCTTCATTCCATGTTTTCCCATTTATCCTTTTTATTCATTTGCCTATTTTTTATATATTCCTTGTTTTCATTTATCTTTAGCCATATTGATGCTCAAAAAGTCCTGTTTCAACTACTGCCCCTTCTCCTATAACCAAACTTTTGATACTATAAAATAATCTATTTCAATTCTATGCATACTCATTTTGTAAGTCCATGAATTTTTGTCCCAAAGTTTTAACTTACCACATCTTATAATTTCTAACATATGTTATATCATTCTTGTTATTATAATATTTATATTTATCACTACATAGTCTAAAATCTGATGAAATGAGCTTTGCCTTTCTTTACAATTAGTATAAACATATAATGTAATAATTCTATATACTTGTTCTTTCTATTTTAAGTCTACAATGGTTAATCTTCCCATTTTTGCTAAAGTTACATCTCATAACTTTACTATATTTCTACAGAATATGGCTATTCTTGAACATCTCTCATTTCCTAAATTCCAGATTATCTTTTATGCCTATGGTTTCTGTTTGTAATCTTTCTTCATTTGCTAAAAAATCTTGTGTCTTCTAATATAATTACATATACATCATATGTATTACACCATGGCAAAATCTCTATTCTTCTTACTATTTTCTTAATACTATTCACATTTATAGAAAGCACTCTAAAATTTTCATTTTCTCTTTTCCTTAAATTTGTGGTTTCATATGTTCATAGCTCATTACTAGACTAGCATTCTTAATAGGCCATTCTAAGTCCAACCAGTTTTCCTCCCAAAAGTGAGAATCAAACACTGTGTCTTGCATCTATGAATCAAAAGCCATAATCATTATACCAATTCCCAGTCATTAGCTGCATACATTCTTTTTATCTATTTCCTTTCTTTTCTCTTTTGTACTTATCCCTTTAAAGTTTCTTTTTCTGTCTTTTACCCTTTTACCAATATTTTTTTTACTTTTAATACTTCTCAGTTTATGTCTTCTTTATGATCTATTTCAGAGCCTTCTTCTATGTTCTCCTTATTGTTTTGTTTTTCTTATATAATTTTTCTTCTATTTCTTCTACTTCTAAAATTTCTTCTCTTCACTCTTTTTCTTCTTTTTCTTTTTCCTTACTTTTATTTTCATTTTTATAATCCATCCATAAATGTCAAATGTTGTTACATTTAAAACATTTTAATTCACATTTTTGTATCATGTCCCATTTCCCCAAAAATATAACATTTTCTTTTGTCACAGTTACTTATCAAAAGCCCTTGTTTTCCACAAAAGAAAAAAAACATGTCTCCTGTATTTTAAAACACCCCAATTCCCTCCACATTTATCATGCTTGTTATATGTATAATTTTTCTTTTTCTATTTTTAATACAATATTACAATCTCAGCCACCAGTCCATAAACCCCTTTCATCATAAACTTTTACAATGTCCAGTACTTCTTAGCATAAAGTTTTCAAATGTCCTTTCAAAGTCTCTCTTTCTACCTCTGTTCAAAATTGTTCAAATAATTACTTGAGCCAGAAGATGACTACTTATAGACAAATTCAGCTCTAACTCTAACCCTCGCCCTCCCCAGCCTCCTCTCAGGAAATACCATCAAATATAACTCCTCCTACTATCACTGCAGAACAGGACCTTAATGCTCTATCCAAGGCCAGGAACACTGCATCAGTAGGTCCCTAAATATCCCCAGCTGCCTTCTAAATACCATGAAACATGGCCTATCAAGTCCACTGGAATCACTGTTTAACCATAGCCTCCAAACAGGCTTTGTTCCTCATGAATAGAGAATAGCAACTGTCATCCCTCTACACAAAGGTGGGACATATACAGATCCTAGAAACTACAGACCCATAAGTCTCACTAATCTCATTTGCAAAGCCATGGGAAGAATTACCATGGAAATGATCGATAATGACATAGGAAATCTCCAGACATTGGGCCCAACCCAGTTTGGTTTCATCAAGGGCATTTCATGCCTACTCAGCCTGGTGGACTTCTTTAAGAAAGTCACCAAAGCAATGGGCAAGGGCAACATGGTTCATACTGCCTACCTTGATCTGGCCAAGGCATTTAACACAATACCTGACTTGGGCATTTTTGACAAACTCATGAGGTTAGGAATAAACATTTATGTCACACAGTGGATAGTCAGCTGGCTCCCAGACAGGACCCATGAACTTAAAATTTGGGAGTCTACCTTTACAAAGAGACCAACCACCAGCAGAGTCCCTCAGGGACTGGTTCTGGGACAGCTCTTTTATGGCATCTACTTCTCTGAAGTCAAGGCCAAGATTAATGGCTGTCTGACTGATCAAATTTGCAGATGATTGCAAATTAGGTGCAGTTAAAGAATCTCCCACCAACACTAATGTTCTCCAGGAAGGGATGACACAAACAAATAACAGGTGTCAGAGCCATGGACTAAAACTAAATGCAAAAAATGCATAATAGTATCCGTCAGGAAGTCATCCTCCCCTGGTAGCTATCATATAGACAACACCCCCCAAGAGTTCATCCATCAGTCAGGGACTTGGGGACACACATAGACAGTAATCTAGTCTTTGACCATCACATATCTACAGTATTGAGGAAATCATTCTATGTTGTGCAACTTATAAACAAAGGTATGGCATCAAGATCCAAGGAAGTCATTATTCCACTGTATTCAGCAGTCATCAGACCTTTCATTGATTAGAATGCCCCCTTTGGTATGTACCTAACTAAGTACATCCAACAATTACAACATCCACAGAGGTTCCTCACTAGAAAAATACATGGCATAAGTAATATGTCCCATGCAGACAGCCTCAAAGCCCTAAATGTGTATTCTGTCTCCTACAGACTGTTGAGGGGACATCTATGCCTGGCATACAAGGCATTGTTGGATGTAAACCAGATGGACCTCTTACATATCCAGAAAGCAAATAGTACCAGAATTATCTTATTCTGAAGACTTAAACATTGCCTGTGATATAAATAGGACCTGCTGGAGAGACAGGTAGGTATCCCAGAGACTACAACTTTTCTGGAACAGGCTTCCTATCCATGTAAAGCAGAGTACTCCCTAACCCAATGCAAGTGTAACTTGGACAATTGAATGGAGAAATAGAAAATTTTCTCTGGTTTAGCAACTATGTCTGTAATGGACACAGACAGCCTGTAAATGGTTCATCTCCCTGCTTACATTTACCAAGGGTACCAGAACTGAACAGAGATTTGGACTGCATGACTAGACTTAAAAAAGATTATAGGATCATAGGATCACAAGCGGTTACTAGGCTAACAGCCCCAAGGCCCTAACAAGCCTAGCCAAGTGCAACCCATGTTACCAAGGGTCTCTGGTTCAAGCAGACATTAAAATCAGCACCTATTGCCCCTGTCCAAGAGGGACACAGGTGGAACCCCCAAGGTGAATTTTTGGTTACCCATCCAATTGTCCAAACTGAGCTTAAATAGGGCCAATGAGGGGCTTTGTTTAACATGAACAGTACAGATCTGTCTCTCTAGGTTAAGGTCCTTTGAGTGAGTGATCCTTGTGCCATTTGACTTGAGAATGTGCAGCATTTCCATTAAAGATGAGCCAGAGATTGTTCTATATGTAAAGCACTGGTCACTTCTGAGCAGTCTGTATGACACAGTGTAAAGTGACAATGATTTCAGTGTGTCCACATAAGACAGATCTTAAAGACCCTGAATTTTTTTGTAAAGAACCTTTGTGGTCTCTCCAATTGCTGCAGGTGTTTGGAAAGGAACCAAAGGGAGTATTGTAGTCTATTATTGGCCTGATGAGGGAAGAGTACAGGGGGGTTATAACTTCTTTTCCTCTTGATGCAATGCCCTTATATATGAGATGAGCAATATAAAATGCTCTTCTTATGACTGTGGAAACATGGTGATCAAAGTTAAGGTTGCTGTCAACCTGTGTGCCCATATCTCTCACCACTAACTGTATGCTTAGGGTATTGCTATTGATGTGGTAGTTTGCAGGAACATCACCCTTGCCAAAAGGGATGATAATGTATTTTTTGCATTAAGTTTAAAACCATGACTTTGGCACCTGATAATATATGGGTTGATGTGTCAACCAGCTGGTGCAGGGCTTTGGAGTTAACGAAGTCCAGGTAACTTTGGGCAAGTGAGTTAGAACATGTATAATTTACCCATTCTAAGAACAGGTAATTAATGTCACCCAAAACCAGGGTGTTTGGTTGTATCTTGATTGTCTCAAGTAGATCCACATAGGCTGAGTGGATGTCCTGATTCATGGAGGGTCCTACAGCTGGCAATGACCTGAAGAGGGGTCTTACCTACAGTCAATTACACCTGAAGTAATTCAAAGGAATTGTGCTGTTGAACCAATCTAGAGGTGTATTTATCTTTAATGAATATTGATACAATACCTCCTTTATTTCTCATCCCTTCAGTTTGTGGTCTGAAAATGTGGAAGGAAATGTAACCTGGTATACCTGGGGTGCTTCTTCACAGCCTTAGACCAGGTCTCAGTGACTGCAGAAATGTCAGCATCTTCCAGGGTGAGGACTGCTTCCAGTGAGTGGAGTTTCTGGTTTAGACTTCTAGCGTTTAGCAGCATAACCTTTAGGTTGTCTTTAGAGGGTATTTTTACATCAGGAATTTTGTTCTTGTGACAATGTCTAAGCTTTAGCCAGTAACCAAAATCCAGGGGTGACAGATGAAGACCATCTCTGGCAAAGCATCGAGGTCTGTTGACCATGTCATCCCAGACTGACAGATAGTGGATCCCCATTGAATGACACCAGAAACTAAGCAAATTGTTGAAGTCAATCATTTTTTGTTTGTTATTGAGATATCATCCTAGGCAAAGGGAAAATGCTGCTTAAGGCTATGGAAAAACATGCCTGAGACACATAATCAGAGAGCTCAGTCATGTCTCTCTTTGTATACTCCAGTGAGGTATATCCCAAGCTGTTCACATGGACTATGACGGAGTCATAACAGTGCCTGTTGTTGAGAGACTTGAGTGCGTGTGTGATGTGGGGGATCCTGGCACCTGACAGACAGCTGACCATGATCTTTTCCTTATCCAACCTGGTGAAAGGGACATCTGAGTGTCTCACATATGAGTCACCTATAACTAAGATATTTCTGTTTGTGTTATGCCTTAGGGGCTTGACTGGTGAGACACTGGTATGTGATATATTATGTGTACTATGTTCTGCAGAGGATATGTTATGTGAAGCATGCTTGTGTTTGTGTTTGGGAGGTCTCTGATGTTTAAGTAAGCTTCTTGTAAGGACCTCCACATATGTAGGTTTATGTGTTGTTGGTTTGGTAGGTGTAGGAGGTGAGGTATTCATGCTGACAATCTACTTAGTATCAGATGGACTGACTGGTGAGTGAGAGAGCCTGGATTTTAGGTTCTTCATACAGATGCACCTCTCACATAATGAATTTGTGTGGATTAGAAGAAGTGGGTTGTGAGTGTACATGAGACAATTGCTACACTGACTCAGGGTGCCCATGTTGACCAGGCTGGCTGGAGAAATTGTGGTAAATTGTCCATCCATAATGCTAGGTAAGATGATGTGGTCAGAAGACAGGGAGAGGACAGGAGGGAACAGGTAAACTAGAGGACAGGAGAAGTGAACAAAAATATGAAGGGCTAGTGGGTAGGATCTGTGATGGTACCATAGGAGCTTTGCTGAATGCATCACCTGTCAGTGAGGGACAATCATGAAAACTCACCAATGGAGAACCAGCAGACTAATAAGGTAAAATTTGCAGACAAAAGTGTTTGGGTCTATAACCACCAGTGATGGCCACTGCTGTACAGCAGTGCACAATGCACAAACTTGCTGCAAACGAACACAAACTGATCCAAACAAATTAACCAATAAAAATTTCAAAACTGAGCCCTGTTCTAGTAACCTTCAATCAGATGAGTTCTAACTGTGCACTCCTGCCACTAGTGTGCAGGGGAACTCTCTCCAACAAAAGATGGCTTGGTTTAGTGCTCAGATTTTACAAACAGAACTAGATTCAGCAAGTCTGAATCTAGTTTTTGCTACAGCAAACAAAGTGCAACAATTTCAGAACAAAAAAAAGTTAAAAGAAGCAGTGATATGGTAAAAATGCAGTTCAAAAGTGCAATATACAGTGTAAAATTCTACTGCACAGATCAGCAGATGGCTTGGATTTGCTTATGTAGCAAATGAGAACAAACTGATTTAAACAAATTAACCAATAAACAAGCTCAAAACTGAGTGTTGTTCCAGCAACCTTCAGTCAAATGAGTTCTAATTGCACAAATATGCCACTAGGGTGCAGGGAAACCCTCTCTAACAAAAGATAGCCTGGTTTAGTACTCGAGTTATACAAACAGAACTAGATTCAGCAGGTCAGAATTTAGTCTATGCTACAGCAAACAAAGTGCAACAATTTAAAAAAAAAGTTCAAAATAAGCAGTGATATGGTAAAAATGCAGTTCAAAAGTGCAATATACAGTGAAAAATTCTACTTAAGTTTTGCAGAGATCAGCAGATGGCTTGGATTTGCTTATGTAGCAAATGAGAGCAAAGTGATTTAAATAAATTAACCAATTAACCAATAAAAAAGCTCAAAACTAAGTCCTGTTCCAGCAACCTTCAATCAGACAAGTTCTAACTGCACACTCATGCCACTAGGGTGGAAAGGAACCCTCTTCAACAAAAGATGGCCTGGTTTAGTGCTTAAGTTATACAAACAGAGCTAGATTCAGCAGGTCTGAATCTAGTCTATGTTACAGCAAACAAAGTGCACCAATTAAAAAAAAAACAGTTCAAATAAGCAGACACAATAAGCGCTCAACCAACATTTCCCAGCTCAAAAGGGCAGAAGCTACTCTCTCCTCCGACCAGAGTGTGGACCACAAACCTTCTTAATGTAAAATAACTGTCCTGAAGTCCAAGTGCTTAAACCAGAACTAAGACACTTTTAGAATAACAGACACACTAAACCTTCAACCAGCAATTCCCAACTTAGAAGGATGCAAGCTACCTCTCCTGCCATGAGAGTGTAGACAACAAACCTTCCCAATGTAAAACAACTGGCCTGAAGCCCAAGTGCTTAACCCAAAAGACTTAGAATAACAGTTGCAATTTAATCAGGCTACTTACAAGCAGTAATAAATGCAGCAGAATAAATGCAATTGAACGCTTTTTAAGAACAAGCAGCAAAAGCAAAATAAAGTAATAAAGTAGGAAGAAACGCAAATACAGTAAAAACAGCTGAATAAATTGCAATTTGTTTACGTGAAGTGGAAAGGGAGGAAATAGAAAATAATTCAAGGTTGAGAAACTATGGGTGTGGGCCTTCCCAAATGCTCTCACTGTATTCAGTAGAATGAGCTGATGAGATGGAACTGGGAGGAGTGTCCATAATCAGATGTATAGTAGGGGTGAGCAACTCAAAAGCCATCAAGTTTAGGAACACAACAACAATTGGTTGGGAGGGAGGGAAAATAAAATGCAGTCAGAGATCAGCAATGTTCAGGCAGAGTAAAGCAAGCAGGCCAAACACTTCAGCTAAATAGAGATATTTCAAATTAAAAGAGCAATGCTGTTTCTCAGCTCCTCCCACTAATTATCTGATGTTATTCACTGTTTGCAAAGGAATTCTTTGTTAACTTTAACTGACACTTGTCAAGACTTCTTAAAACTCCAACAGAACAGAAAACTTAAAACCAAGCAAATGTAATACAAGAATAAGATACAAAATAGAAGTGACCCAAACCTTAAATGAAAAGATTCAAATCAAAATAAAATGCAGCCAGAGATCAGCAGTATTCAGGCAGAGTACAGCAAGCAGGCCAAACAAACACTTCTCAGTGGTCCCAGTGGTCATTAGCCTAATACACACCAATGAACCTATGACCTATTCTGAACACAGTGCAGACTTACCTGAGAATTCAATGAGCTGGGCCAAATTTCTCTGGTGCAGCAGCTCCACCTTTATATCAGACCTGGTATTACCAGCAGAGAGCCATGTCTGACATATAACTAGAGCTGCATGGCCATGAGAGAATGCAGCACTGGAATTCCACTTGCCAGGAGGCATGGCTGTCATACCTATACTACCAGGGAATTAAATCTCTTTTTGAAAAGAGAACACAGCAAGCGGTCACCAGAGGAGCTAGGGGGATGACTTACACTACTCCAAACTGCATGGGCATCATCGCATGCTTTCCATCCCAGTTCCTAAATCCTGCAGTATAGCTCCAACTGTACTTAGAAACTGGTACTGCAGGAACTCTGGCTTCCCTCCAGGTACTACAACCATAAACGACCAGCAAAAGAGATGGTGAACCCAAGTAGTGACAAATACTTTATTAATCAAAGTAACATATTGAAAATATGTCACTAAACCAGACCAGTTTCGGCCTTACAGCCTTTATTAATGGTATACAGAAATGAATCTGTAAAAAAGAAGAGGAACTGGTTCTGGTTATATTTATACTCCTCCCTATTAGAACAGGAATTATTGGTATAGCCCAACCTAGTGTTTGGGATGTATAAATGCCCAAAAAAACTTATTTTAAATAAATAATCAAAAACAGTTCATATACAATTATGAAACCAACAGTTATACATTAAATGATTCAATAATACTATAAGCAAATATATAAAAGATATAATTCCATAATACTATAAGCAGATATATGACATTTTTTTAGAATTAATTATGTAAATTACACCTTATAATATTATAATAACCTGATTATGTAAATACAAAAATTCATCAAAGCCAAACAAGAGCTAATAAAAGTATATTCACTTAATGTAGTAATTATAGAAAGGTATAACATCTCAGTGCTGAAGTGTAAATTGGTCATCCTAGTTACTAGTATTATATAGTTCCTAGAACATATATTAACAAAACCACATAAGTGCCACCATTCAGAAAAAACAAAGATATAACAATATACAGCATGTATTAATGTGAATAGATAGACATAGCCTATATTATAAATGGTCATTCAGACCAGGCGGAAAAAGTGCCCCAAGCTTTGTAATCCAGTATTGTTCTTTTTTATTCAAAATAGAGTGCCAACCCTGTTGATGGCTACGATCCCCTACAATTTTGTCAATAACCATGAACCTAAATTGTGCATTGGATTGTTTGATGGTGTGTCTATACAAGGCATTAGTTTCCTTCTTATTTCGGATGTCACTCTTATGTTCTGTCATACGTATTCGGAGGGATCTAGATGCTTGGCCCACATAAAATGATTGACACTGACATGTGGCCAAATATATGACCCATGTGGTACAGCAGTTAGCAAAAACCCTGGTCTGATACACCCGTTCAGTATTAGCACTTGAAAATTCCTTCAATGTGTAGACCTGGGAACATGAACAACAATGACCACAAGGAAAGGTACGTATGAGTCTATCTCCTGTTAAGGTGGTTTGTTGATAGATAGCTCCTCCTCCTTCCTTGTGTTTGTAGTGGGAAAACATCCCCCCCAAAGTTTTACCCCTTCTGAAAGACATATGACATGTTGTGCCTAATAATGTTCTTAATTCATCATGTGCCATCAATATATTCCAATTTGAGTTCAAAATATCCCTGACTAGCTGAAGGTTCCTGCCATATGTGGTGACAAACCTTATTGTTGAGTCCTGATCCTTATTATCCAACTTTTTATATTGCAATAAAGTTTGTCTATCCAATGAGTTACTCCATTCATTTGCCAAAGTGATATCCCTCATTTTGTATCCTCTGTGTTTAAATCTACAACATAAGTCATTCCTAGCTATTTCAAACCCCCCCCCCCGATGAACATATGCATTTCATACGCATGAATTGTGATTTTGGTATATTGCGGATGGTGTGGTAAGGGTGCATGCTAGATGCATGTAACAAGGTGTTATATTGAGGGTATTTACGAAAAACTTTAGTACTTAAGGTGTGATCCTCATTGCGGTATACAGTAACATCCAAGAAGTTAATAGTGTTATAGTCATATGTTACCGTAAACTCGATACCCCATACATTATCATTCAAATACTGAATGAATTCTTGTAAATATGTAATATCTGCCTTCCACACCATCCAACAATCATCTAGGTATCGTCTCCAGATGTCCATTTCAACAATATAAATATTGTGTGATAAGTCATAGATTAAACACTCCTCAAAATAGGCCATAAAAAGGTCAGCATATATAGGATAGCATATATACATTGCCGTACCTTGAAGCTGTAAAAAACACTCGCCATGGAAATAAAAGACATTTTTAGTTAGTACATGTTCCGCCATGCAGATAAGCAGTGTATTGAAACCCGGTGGGTACATTTCACATTTTTCCAACCAGTATTGTAGTGATTGCAGACCAGCCCAATGTGGGATGCTGGTGCATAAAGATTTTACATCAAGTGTGCACATCAACCAGTCCTGTTCCAGTTGGGTATCTGCTATTATCTGAAGAAAGTGTGTCGTGTCTTTCAATCTGGCCCTGACCAATAACAATAGTGGCTTGAGATAAAATGTAAGAAAAGCTGAAAGTGGTTCTGTTAATGATCCGATACCAGACACTATAGGCCTACCCGGGGGTTTAGTAATAGATTTATGTATTTTGGGCAAAAGATATAAGATCGTTTTTTGTGGATCTTTGACAGTAAGATGTTTGACAGCGTTAATTGTTATGATACCTTGATCCTCAGCTGTCTGTAAGAAGGAATCAATTTCCTTCTTATATACCAATGTGGGATCTATAAACATTTGCATGTAACACCTACGGTCTGCCAATTGTCTTTTTCCCTCATATAGATAATCCCCTGTATTCATAACCACAACAGCACCACCCTTATCTGCAGGCAGAATGGCTATATCACGATTTTGCTTAAGTTCTTCTATAGCAGTTTTTTCCATGGCAGAAATGTTTTGGCCTAAAATGTTCGATTCATGATGATGAAAATGTAAATCTTTAATGACTGTTGAAATATGGAGACGTATTTGTTCATGGGTGGTTGAAAATCAGATTTCAAAAATCTAAACTCAGATGATCTATGAGAGGTGTCACCTGAAAAGAACAATTTAAGATTAAGATTGCGACAAAATGACAATACATCATTTACTATACTATATTCATCACTAAAGAAACCCGGAATAAAACCAAGGCCTTTATTTAACAATGTAGTTTGTGCATCTGTTAATGGTACATCAGATAAGTTTAAAACATTATCAAAGTCAACCTGAGCTACGTCAACAATGTTCGTATCAAATTCTCCATAGAATTGGTTACTGCGTTTGTGTTTGCGACCCCCTCGTCGCCTTGGTGAGTGTCTAAAGGGGTATTAGTATTGGATTTCTTACTCTTTGGTGATTCCCGATGGTAGCCACCATCATTATCCGTGTATGATGATTCATCACTGGAAGTACTGGCAAGGGATGCATCAGTGGATTTTAAAATGGATCTAGGTCTCTTTCTGGATTTTGAACCAAGTGTTTTGTGACTAGTATCATTAAACCTGACCGTTTTAGATGTATCAAAAGGACGACCCCTCTGATAGTCAGTGCAGTCTCTGTTGAATTTACGAATTTTGCGATCCTTGGTCAGTTGATCAAAAGATGACAAATCCTTAGATAATTTTTTAACCAAGGAAGAAAATATGGGCTGAGATTCAAAACGTTTACACTCTTCACAAGAGCTTTTAACCTCTGTTAGACATATATCCACCATTCTTTCATAGTATGCTGCCAGAATTTTTACAAACATCATAGAAGATTGATGAAGAGCCTGGTTCCATTCCTTCGTCAGCCTGTCCTCTGACCTGCTCACTAAGGGCTGCAACCTGACCCTCAAACCTCTAGGAGTAATATCCTTCTGTATATACGCTTTGAATAATCGCAAATGCCATATATTGGCATGAAGATTCCTTAAATCTTTGTTGAATTTGTTAAAGGCTGAGTCACAACCCTCAAAAGGACCATTATTAGAGCCATTTTAGTTATTGCTTGACATAACATTAACACCAAATACACCTAAGTCATGCCTATCAGCACATAACCCATTCAAAATCTGCTCTAAATCCATAATCTGTCAATAAACAGACCAGCGGACTATGATGAACTTACTGAATTTGAGATATATAGATGAAAAATATGTAAAAAAAGATAATTCAACGGAGATCTCACTGAAAATGGGAAGCCGTAATGCTAAAAAGAAGATGAAAAATCAGCCATATAATATTAGTCACAATAATTGCCGATAATATTATAATCCACTGATGCATCCAACCATGGGTTATAAAAATTCAGGCACCAGGTCTGACATAAATACTATGGTGTATAGTGCACTACTCAGCAGGTAACTGAAGATAATGCCAATATATTGGTGTACACACCTAACACAGTACTGTATAAGTCACTTTAGTTCAAAAATAGAGACTCATACTCGATGAATCATACACTGTTACAATATTGATAAGATAGTATCCTGGTTATCATTCACATACAGTTGTGTAAAGGATTTTTGATTACAGTATAAATGCATCTACATAGCCATATTTGGTATACAAAAAACAGCCCCTTAAATCCCGATCTACAAATAGGTTCAAGTATATAAATGTGGTTCGCTTAATCATGCAAGTTGTAATGTAGCATGTATTAAATAAGGAAGCTGAAAAAGTATGCCACTAATAACATGATATTCATGCCCCTAGTTAGTTCTGAATCCAAATTGTGTGTTCATGTATATCCCTAAGATAATGTGGCCATATAATTGTAGATACAATTTCCCCTTAATGGTTATATAAAGCATAGATAAGAAAACACGTAATGAAACCAGAATGTCAATTGTGCCATAAGATGTTTATCCTATATATATTTTTTTCAACCATACAGATGAATAATCTGTAATATTGCCCTTGAATCCCTTTATATTCTAAATTTCAATCACAGGTCTCCTATATATTCAACCATGATGTCCTAGCTTCAATGACAAACAATTCAGTCTATGTTGTATTTATAATAACTAAAAGTAGTTTAAGATGTATACACATATACCCATAGAAGGATATTGTTGTTAAATTAAATAAGAACACATCATAGAAAGCTTACCACCAAATGGGAATATAAAACCTCACTACTATTTTGGTGTTTTGATATAATTCTTATATAATATATATGTGTATCCCCAATAAATGGACGTTTTGTACAAATATTAAACATTCCAATTCAAACGATTATTAAATTGTCCAAAAACGACTGTACTGTTAGACACACAGCCGAAATGTGTCCAACACCAACAAGAATTTAACAAACGTTCCCCTCGACCGGCAGTATAACATTAGTAGAACACCATCCGCATCGGAGTCGTAGCCTTCAATAAAGTAACATGTCCAACACAAACAAGATTTTGCACACGTTCCCCTCGGTCAGCAGTATTACATCAATAGAACACCATCCACATTGGAATTGTAGCCCTCAGAAAATCACTCTCAATCTTGAAAAACGTTCAAATATTCTGATGTGCACTCATTCACCATTAGTTCCGCCCCTTGGTTAGAATCAGTATATTATTTAGAAACAGTTTTAACATATGTCCCCAAAACAAATCCTCGAGAAATATTAAATTATTGATGCCTTTGATATATTAATGTCCTTATTGTAAGCTTAAAAAATAAAAAGAAGCAGTACCAATGTCTACGTGAAAAAAAGAAAAAGTTCTTAGCGTAACGAATGATTCAGCCTAATAGGCCTGGTTCCTCCTTAAGCACTGAAACGAAATATAAATCCAAAAAAACCTTGTGAACATGCCGTTTTCCTGGATATCCAAGTACTCAGTCCTCTTCACTTAATAAACCTAACAAAAGACCAGAATCATTGATACCAAATGCACAAAAATGTTGAGCTACCATCAGGAACCACCAGCGAGGCTCAATGATCAGATGCAACTAAATGCTTCGCACGGACAGCTTGCATGGTCAAACCAAGTAGAACAACCACAAGCGACCAGCAAAAGAGATGGTGAACCCAAGTAGTGACAAATACTTTATTAATCAAAGTAACATATTGAAAATATGTCACTAAACCAGACTGGTTTCGGCCTTACAGCCTTTATCAATGGTATACAGAAATGAATTTGTAAAAAAGAAGAGGAACTGGTTCTGGTTATATTTATACTCCTCCCTATTAGAACAGGAAATATTGGTATAGCCCAACCTAGTGTTTGGGATGTATAAATGCCCCAAAAAACTTATTTTAAATAAATAATCAAAAACAGTTCATATACAATTATGAAACCAACAGTTATACATTAAATGATTCAATAATACTATAAGCAAATATATAAAAGATATAATTCCATAATACTATAAGCAGATATATGAATTTTTTTTTAAATGAATTATGTAAATTACATCTTATAATATTATAATAACCTGATTATGTAAATACAAAAATTCATCAAAGCCAAACAAGAGCTAATAAAAGTATATTCACTTAATGTAGTAATTATAGAAAGGTATAACATCTCAGTGCTGAAGTGTAAATTGGTCATCCTAGTTACTAGTATTATATAGTTCCTAGAACATATATTAACAAAACCACATAAGTGCCACCATTCAGAAAAAACAAAGATATAACAATATACAGCATGTATTAATGTGAATAGATAGACATAGCCTATATTATAAATGGTCATTCAGACCAGGCGGAAAAAGTGCCCCAAGCTTTGTAATCCAGTATTGTTCTTTTTTATTCAAAATAGAGTGCCAACCCTGTTGATGGCTACGATCCCCTACAATTTTGTCAATAACCATGAACCTAAATTGTGCATTGGTGGTGTGTCTATACAAGGCATTAGTTTCCTTCTTATTTCGGATGTCACTCTTATGTTCTGTCATACGTATTCGGAGGGATCTAGATGCTTGGCCCACATAAAATGATTGACACTGACATGTGGCCAAATATATGACCCATGTGGTACAGCAGTTAGCAAAAACCCTGGTCTGATACACCCGTTCAGTATTAGCACTTGAAAATTCCTTCAATGTGTAGACCTGGGAACATGAACAACAATGACCACAAGGAAAGGTACGTATGAGTCTATCTCCTGTTAAGGTGGTTTGTTGATAGATAGCTCCTCCTCCTTCCTTGTGTTTGTAGTGGGAAAACATCCCCCCCAAAGTTTTACCCCTTCTGAAAGACATATGACATGTTGTGCCTAATAGTGTTCTTAATTCATCATGTGCCATCAATATATTCCTTATATATTTGCTTATAGTATTATTGAATCATTTAATGTATAACTGTTGGTTTCATAATTGTATATGAACTGGTTTTGATTACTTATTTAAAATAAGTTTTTTGGGGCATTTATACATCCCAAACACTAGGTTGGGCTATACCAATAATTCCTGTTCTAATAGGGAGGAGTATAAATACAACCAGAACCAGTTCCTCTTCTTTTTTACAAATTCATTTCTGTATACCATTGATAAAGGCTGTAAGGCCGAAACCGGTCTGGTTTAGTGACATATTTTCAATATGTTACTTTGATTAATAAAGTATTTGTCACTACTTGGGTTCACCAAGTAAGGGGTAAGGACACCATCAAACATTCCAATGCACAATTTAGGTTCATGGTTATTGACAAAATTGTAGGGGATCGTAGCCATCAACAGGGTTGGCACTCTATTTTGAATAAAAAAGAACAATACTGGATTACAAAGCTTGGGGCACTTTTTCCGCCTGGTCTGAATGACCATTTATAATATAGGCTATGTCTATCTATTCACATTAATACATGCTGTATATTGTTATATCTTTGTTTTTTCTGAATGGTGGCACTTATGTGGTTTTGTTAATATATGTTCTAGGAACTATATAATACTAGTAACTAGGATGACCAATTTACACTTCAGCACTGAGATGTTATACCTTTCTATAATTACTACATTAAGTGAATATACTTTTATTAGCTCTTGTTTGGCTTTGATGAATTTTTGTATTTACATAATCAGGTTATTATAATATTATAAGGTGTAATTTACATAATTAATTCTAAAAAAAATGTCATATATCTGCTTATAGTATTATGGAATTATATCTTTTATATATTTGCTTATAGTATTATTGAATCATTTAATGTATAACTGTTGGTTTCATAATTGTATATGAACTGTTTTTGATTATTTATTTAAAATAAGTTTTTTGGGGCATTTATACATCCCAAACACTAGGTTGGGCTATACCAATAATTCCTGTTCTAATAGGGAGGAGTATAAATATAACCAGAACCAGTTCCTCTTCTTTTTTACAGATTCATTTCTGTATACCATTAATAAAGGCTGTAAGGCCGAAACTGGTCTGGTTTAGTGACATATTTTCAATATGTTACTTTGATTAATAAAGTATTTGTCACTACTTGGGTTCACCATCTCTTTTGCTGGTCGTTTGTGGTTGTTCTACTTGGTTTGACCGTGCAAGCCATCCGTGCAAAGCATTTAGTTGCATCATTCCCTCCAGGTACTGCCTGCATTACTTAGTCCCACCTACAAGTGGAGTTCCAATTTGTCAAAAAGCCCCTTAAGTTCAATCAACATGTTTTACTCCAGCACTAATCCATTTGGTGTATAACACTCACAAGACGTAACTATATTGCAGAAGCTATATTGCAGTGGTTCACTTAGTCCTAGTTTTCTTCCTAAAAGTGATCATCTTATAGTAGACAACTTTTTATTACCGTGTTATATCTCTATTAATAAACTATAGGCCAAGCATTTTATACTTTGCAAGAAATTCAGTCTGAGTTTCCTGGTAATCAAATGTCAATAAATAAATAAATAAACTCTTACCCTGTTTCATTTCTCTTTTGTTACCTTTATGTGAATATAAATTATTTAATCACTGACTGATTTATTGCCTGACAGAATAATTGATTGTGTTCAGCCTGTATCCCTTTATGTGCTACAATCTGCTGCAAACTACAGAAAACATGTATGTCTACTACAAGTTGTTTGCCCTCACAGTTGTATCATCAGAATGCAGGATGACATGACAAAATCAGGAAGTAATTGGACAGGTGCTCAACATATGATAAATACAAACACAAGATTAGTTGTTGTGTCTTTCGGCTTTTCCCATTTAGGGGTCGCCACAGCGGAACTCCAGTCCGCTAATGATTGGTAGTTGATTTTTACGTGCCGAGTTACCAGCCCTGATGCACAACCTTCAACGAAGGTACACCCATTCACACATGTCTCCATGCAGAAGATGCTCTAGCTGAGAATCGAACCAGACAGCATCTTACTGTGAGGCAACAACGCTACCGCAGCACCACCACAAACACAAGATTAGTAAACTTAATAAATATACATACAGTGAAGAAACTAATGTAAAAACTACATATTGTAGAATCAGAATGCCCAACTTATAAGCCCACCTTATTTGAGGAAAGCATAATTACTGCAAAACATTAAATTATCTATGTCCTGTAACTAGTCCTTTTTCACACAGTCTGCAACATAACAGTACAAGACCGTGAGAGTTAAAGTCCAAATGAGTATCATATAAGGCATACATTTTTACTGTAGCGACTTCTTCTGTCACCTTGAAGGCAGAAATGTGCACGAAGAGAGCACACAGCTGTAAACATTCATGTCTTTTGGGCATTTATGGTTTGATTGTGAAAAGACTGCTTATGAAAATGAAAATGAACATTTCTAGAAAAAAAAGATAATGAAGTAGGTTATGAAAGCGAGGTAGAAAAAATGCAAATGAAGGAAAGAAGCAAGCTACGAAAGCAACTATCTGAGTAGCATGTTACATTTAAAAATAGTAATAACTGGTTTAGTGTGTGCATGTAAGGCAATGTACTGCTTACTGTAAGATATGTACAGCATCTCTATAAAGTATCGTACGCATACTTTTAGATTCAACAGCTATGATAGAATTAATGAAAAATGTAATTAATTAAAGCAGAATGGTGAATGTGCCAAAGAAAATTAGATTTGTGAGAGGCAGAAGAAAGAAAGAAAGAAAGAAAGAAAGAAAGAAAGAAAGAAAGAAAGAAAGAAAGAAAGAAAGAAAGAAAGGAAAAGTAGCAAATAAGAAAAAAATTGGTGTATTTAAAATTTATTTTTTGGAAACAAATATTTAAATACAGAAAAAGACATTTGAAAACTGTCTTTTAAAAGAAGACAAAAAAGGAAAAAGATAACATTGAAGTGATGCCAGTCAGAGTCAATGATGTCAAAATGAATTAAGAAGACTGCATATATTCCAATGATATGAACAAGCAGTTGTTCATGTAATAGGTTTAAACAATAGTGTATTTCTTATAGATGAAAATCATACACAGTTTGAAAAATATAGAAAAATAAAGTAATTTGGAATGTTGGTCCCAATACTTGTTCAGGAATAGTAGTCATTAAAAACTTCTACTGTTTCTGTTATGGATTATACATTTGTGAAAGCAAGATTTGTGTGTGTGTGTGTGTGTGTGTGTGTGTGTGTGTGTGTGTGTGTGTGTGTGTGTGCGTGTGTTTGTGGCAAACCTGTAATAATAAAACTGCAACCATGAGGTTAATGCAGCATGCTCCAAAGACATGCATCTAGAGCGTTTCTCCCTGGGCTTCAGCTGACAATAGGCTCTGTCCTAGTCAGATTTTCCTGGTTAACAGATGTTAAACAAATAAAATAAAAAATACAGATATATAGCAAGAAAAAAAAGAATAGATGCATTCAAGAAAATGAATACAATAATTTTAGGTGACTTTAACTGCAATGTTTGAAATGAGAAGGGAAATGTAATGCAAAATGCATTAAAATGTAATACGTTTTTAAATATAGAAGCAGAAAAAAACAGAGTAAAAAGGCAGCAATTAGAACAGAAACAGATTGTGATGTTTTCAGAAACACTAGAGGAGGTAGCCACTGGGTTTAAAGTTTCAGGATTTATAGATTATCTCGCTATATGGACACATATTTGAATAAACATAGAAAAATGTGTAGATTAAGACATGAATATGGAAATATTTTGATTTGGAGGTGTTAAAATAAGAAGAAATGCAGCCATAGTCAGATATCGCATGGTTATGATGCCATTTTGTAATTATTGGTCCAAATGGTGGTTGACATTTAAAATGCAGCATAAAAATATAAACTGAAATATGTAAGGAATAAAAGTAACATGTATCAAGGTTTAATTTTGAGAGTTTGATATTATGATGTGGAAATTGACAGTGAATATTTAAAAACAGAAAGAAAAATATATTAAAATAATAGAGAAAAAGGAATTTGTTATATAAACAAAAAGAAAAAAAATGTCTCCTTTTCTGGCAAAAAATGAAAAGAGATGAAGCATTAATAAATGAATTAAAGAATGAAAATGGGCTGAGATTTTGTAGACAAATAATATCATGCAAGAGATGGTTAGATATGTAAAAAATAACATGCATGGGGTGCTGCTGCTGTAAATTGTATCTGTCTGCTGAAAAGTTAAGCAAGATCTTAAATGATACATTAGAAAAAAGACATTACATCAGAACAATTTAATGCAATAAAAAAAATGAAAGGTCAACCAGTTTCAGGAACAGCGTGGACAGATTATCACTTCTATAAAATAAGAATATGAAAGAAATACATTTCATTTAATTCTGTTAAAATATTGAATAAATAGAAAGAAAATGAGATTGCTTAAAAAGTTGGGTTGCCACTTTTCCAGATGCCCAAAGTGGGACATTTCTTATAGAAATGTGAGACTTTGAATGACAAACCATACCAGCAATGAGTGCAACAAACTAAACTTCACATTTTTAGCCAAAATAAAAGCTTATTCTTGTAGAATTTGAGTTGTTTGTATTGTTTCATATAGCATTAAGGTATTTCAAATACAAAATAATTGTTTTATTTATAATTACAGGAAACACACAAAATATTTTTTGTCCTAAAATCTCAGGACATTCACTATTTTTTATGCTTTTTGGCAGGACACGACTGCCCAAATAGGGACTGTTCTGCACAAAGAGGGACAAGTGGCAATCCTGCATAAAAAGGTCTGTAGAAGAGTTATTTGCTTCATATGAAAAAAAATAAACAAAATGGAACTGGAGACATATTACATTAAATAATATATAAATCCTTATCTACAGGGTTTGCCCCAATGTAAAACTTTCCTTTAGTGTCTCACTGCTGTGTTTTGTTTCTGCTGTGGTAAACATTTCGGTAGTGTTTTCTGTCTAAAATCATGTATCGAGTAGCTGTATAGTCCAGTTTCAGGATTGCTGTCTCTGGACCTGGTTGTTTATTTGCAGTGGCTGTTTGTTCTGAGCACATTTTCCAGGTCATCTTGGATTAGCAGAAGCCATTCTTCACTTTACTGAGAGTATCATGTTGATTGGCCACTGGCTGCTAAAGGCTGGCTGGTCTAGGGCTTGGAATAAGCACTGCATTTGTTCTTTTGAGCTTTTTTTTAAGTTTTTTCAGGTTTAAACTTTCTGGTACTTAAGCACTGCCTTTGAGAGGATTTCTACTATTTCACACTGAGCTGAACGGAGGAGGGGCACTGACCACGACTCTAATCTGTGATATATAACAATAAGTATCCTGATTTCTTTCTTATTTTTACTAGTTATTGCTTATTCTTACCATTTATTGCACTTTTTATTATCTGCTGCCTACGTTTTACTGTATTTTATTGTTATAAACTAATCTGCACTGTTGTGCTGCAATTGTCTGCCTTACCAGGCCTGTTAAATCACTTTTGTTACTGTCTCACTGTTTGTAAAGCTTTGTTAGCTATTTTCACAGTGTGAAAGTTACTAATTGGAATTTTTCTCCATTTGTTAAGCATCTGTTTGTTGTTCTGATTTTCCTGCCATGGAGTGTATCATATAATTGAATTGTTTGCAGTTAAAAGCATTCTCTAGAGTCTCCTTGCTCCTTTTTCTGTTTAAAATTTTAATTTAAAACTTTAATTTAGTGTCTCACTGCTGTTTCTCTGTCGTGATAAACATTTATGTAGTGTTTTCTGGCTAAAATAGTGCAGCTGGTAGCTGTAGCATAGTTTCCCACCCTCCCTCACTATTGTTATCTTGTTCTTTAACTTGGTGTCTTTGCAGTTGCCCGCCCCTACTGAAAATTTAATCTGGGACACTCCTCTCAATCCAGTCTCATTAGTTCATTCTACCTAATACAGAAAGATCATTTGGGAAGGCCAACCTCCTTAGTTTCTTAACCTTGAATTATCTTCTGTTTTTCCTTTCTCCCTTTCCACTTTATTAAAAAAAAAAAACTTTATTCAGCTGCTTTTACAGTATTTGTGCTTCCTCCTCCTACTCTATTACTTCATTTTGCTTTTTCCGCTACTTGTTCTCTAAAGTGTCTAATTGCATCTTTTCTGCTGCATTTATTACTGCTTATTTTAGCCTATTTAAATTGTGTTATTCTAAGCTTCTTAGTTTTGGTTTATTAACTTGGACTTTAGGCCTGCCCCCTTAGCTCTCCCTGGCTTCTCTCTCTCAGATTCTGATAAATATGGATCGACAATTTCCTATGGTTTCTCCTGCCAGCCTGGTTGATATGGGCATCCTGAGACAGTGTAGCAACTGCCTCATGTACATGGACAACCATCTACTACTACCGTCTAGGAACACAATTTATTGAGAAATGCTATTACATTAAGAACCTAGAGTCTATGCTCTCTCCCTCAAAAGCCAGTATATCTGGCACTGAGAAGGTTGTCAACACAATCACTGCACCTCAAACACCACCCACAAATACACAACACCCCCCTACATATGCGAAGGTTCTCAACAAAAACAAACCCAAACAAAGGAAACCTCAGAGGCAAAAACACGTGAACTCCACAACCCTCCACACCACATACCACGTATAGTCCACATACCTGTGTCTCACAACCAGTGAGGTCTACCCATAAACCCAACATATTAGTCATAGGATACTCCATTCTGAGACACACAGATGTGCTTCTCACCAGGCTGGATAAGGAGAAAGTCACGGTTAGTTGTCTGTCAGTTGCCAGAATCTGCCATATCACACATACACTCAAGTCTCTCAACAACAGGTACTGTTATGACTCTTTCATAGTCCATGTTGGGGTGAACGACTTGAGGTATACCTCCCCAGACTATATGAAGAGAGACATGATTGAGCTCGCTGAATTTGTGTCTCTAGCAGGTATGTCCCTAGCCTTAAGCAGCATTTTACCATCACCCAGAAAGATGCTTCAATACAAACAGAAAATGATTAACTTTATCAATTGGCTTAGTTTCTTGTGTCATTCTAGGGGGGGAGGGGTCTAGTACCTGACAGCCTGGGAAGATATGATCAACAGACCACAATGCTTTGTTAGAGATGGCCTGCATCTGTCTCACTTGGGCTTCAGGCTTCTGGCAAAAGCCCTTGCCTCTCCATAGTGCCTTTTTTAGGAAGAGTCATGAGGTTGATACAACCAACATAAAAATTTCAACAAAGCACAAATTAACGGTCATGCTGCTAAATGCTAGGAGTCTAAACATGAAACTGCACTCATTGCAAGCATTCTTAACCCTAGAAGATGCTGACATTTGTGCAGTCACAGAAACCTGGTTTAAAGCTACGAAGAGCACCCCAGCCTTACCTAGCTACTCATCCTATCATACATTCAGACCCCAAACTGTGAGCAGCGAAGACAAAGAAGGTGGAGTTTCAATATATATTAAAGACACACACACCTCCAGGCTGGTGAAACAGTATAACACAGGAGACACTCCAGGTGCAGTTAACCATTGACAAGATCCCTATTCAAATCATAGCTAGATATAAGCCCCCAAATTTGACTCAAGATGCCCACTCCATCTGTCTGGACCTCTTCGAATCTATCATGATTCAACCCTTTGCCCTGATCCTGGATGACTTTAGCTATCCAACCATAGAGTGGAAAAACTATTCATGCCAGAACACAAATGCCCAGAGATTCGATGATTTTATCAATGCAAATGCCTTGGAACAGCTAGTCAATACACTCACAACAGGTGATAATATCTTGGACTTGATATTAACCAACATGAGTAACCACTGCAGCATCCCTACAGTATCATCCTCCCTGGTAAGATCTGACCATAAAGAGGTCACTTTTGAAGTCAGCATCTCCCCTGACCCCCCCCCCTCTAGCTAGGGTCAAACAAAATAACTTCTGCAAAGCTGATTACAACCTCCTGAGGGATGGTATAAACAGCTTCACAGCCCCCTCCTCTCTGTAGGAACTGGCACCAATGTCCAACTATACACCAAAGTACTATACAAGCACTTATATAGATGAATGGAATCAGGAATACCTGACAGGACAAAATCATCCTCTGCAAGAAAGAGTAAACATGTCTTGTGGACATCTGCAATAAATAAACTTTATAACAAAAGGAAGAAATTGCTGTCTAGGACCAAGAAGGAGCAGGTGGCCACTTAGAAGCAATCTCTCCTTACCTGAACAAGCAAATAAGAGCACTAGCGATATTCTCTAAAGCTAACTTCACGTCCAAATTGGCCACATCTACTAGAGACAATCATAAGGCCTTCTTTACATATGCCCGCAATCTCAAAGGAAGCACCCAGATTTGTTCAGAACTGGTGGTCAAGGACACCACATACACAAATGCTGTAGATATAGCCAACCTACTGGCTGACAGATTCAGCAAAAACTTCACCCTTCTGTCCCTCTCCAGCAGTAAATCAGGACATCCCCAGTACCTGCCCCCTCCCTTTATTTCTAGGGAACAGATCATCACTGCCCTCTCAAAGACAAAAACATACAGCCTCCATGGGACCTGATAACATCCCAGGCTGCATCCTACATGAACTCAGGCATGAACTTGTAGCACGATTAGGCACCCTATTCAACCAAAGCCTGAGTACTGACTTTGTCACAGCTGAGTGGAGGACAGCCACTGTCATCCTTTTACACAAACGTGGAGCATCCACTGATCTGAGAAATTATAGACTAATCAGCCTAATGAGCTTGATCTGCAAGGCCAAGGAATGGATTATCATGGACCTCATTAACAAGGACATTGGCAACCTCCAAACACTCAACCCCACACATTCTGCATTGCCAAGGGGTGGTTATATCTGTTAAATCTGTTTGACTTCTTTGAGACATTCACGAAAGCCATGGACGAGGGGAAGATGGTGCATACCTCCTACCTTGACCTGGCCAAAGCCTTGGACACTATTCCTCACTCAGGCATAACAAATAAACTCTCTCAACTAGGCATCAATCCATATGTTACCAGATGGGTAGCACAGGCATAATAGATAAACTCTCTCAACTAGGCATCAATCCATATGTTACCAGATGGGTAGCAAACTGGCTCATTAATAGAACTGACCTAATTAAAATAGAGGACGCCATCTCAAGCAGTATACCCGTAATGAGTGGCGTTCCCCAGGGATCAGTCTTGGGAACTCTGTTATTCATGATATACTTCTCTGAGGTGCAGGCCAAAACCAGTGGGCTATGGCTGACCAAGTTTGCAGATGACTGCAAGCTGGGCATTGTCATCAATTATGCAAGTGATGTGGATGTCCTCGAAGAGGGTCTCACCCAAATAAATGACTGGTGCCAGAAACATGGCCTCAAGCTAAATGCCAAAAAATGCATCATCATCCCCTTTGGGGAGAGTGACATCCCCACATATTATCACATTAATAGGTTCATAGGTTCATAGGTTCATACTAGGCTATCTGCCCGAGGGCATTTACAAGCCTAGCCCATAGTTTTGTGGCTTACGCCACCCCTTTAGTATGGGGAACTATACCCATTATTTTGCTGTGCCTCTGTCGAGCAGTGACACTGAGGTAATCCCTGGGGTATATCTGCGATCTCCCATCCATTGGTCAAGATTTCTCTTGAACAAGGCCAGCGAGGTGCTCTGCCTCACATATACCGGGATTTTATTCCACAGCATAGGGAGTCTTTGGGTGATGAATCTATCCCTCCAGCACGTCCTATTAATAGCCGTGTCGAGGTTTAAGTCTCCCGCCCTTGTGGCTCTGACGGATCTATATTTTTTGAGGTGAAGCATATTCATCAAATCTGGGTTTGACATGGCCTTGTATGTTAGGCAAAGGTCACCTCTGAGCAAGCGGTAAGCGACTGAATAGAGCTGGAGTTCTTTCAGTCGGGCAGCATAGGACAGATGTTTGAGACCCTTTATCCTTTTGGTGAGGAACTTTTGTGACCTCTCCAGCTGCTGCAAGTGTTGGGTCAGATACATTCCGAATGGGGCATTGTACTCAATCATTGGTCTGATGAGTGATGAGTATAGGGAGACTATGACCTCCCTTGATCTAGATGAGAATCCCTTCATGATAAGGTGGGCAATGTAGAAGGTCTTCCTAACTACTTTAGCTACATGGGTGTCAAATGACAGACTACTATCAACCTGGGTCCCCAGGTCCCTGATAACTTCTTCTGTGCTCAGTGGATTGCCACCTATTTGGTAGCTAGGGTAACCTTGTTTTTCCCGAAGGGTATGACTATGCATTTTTGGCATTTAACTTTAGGCCATGGCTCTGGCACCAGTTATCCGCTTCTGTGAGACCCTTCTGAAGGATATCTGTGTCAGATGTGTTTTCTACTATGGCCCAGTTTGCAGTCATCTGCAAACTTTGTCAGCCATAACCCTCCTGTGTTTGCTTGTACTGGAAAAGTAGATGCCAAACAAGAGTGGGCCCAGGACTGAGCCCTGTGGTACACCACTTGTGACAGGCTTTGAGTCTGACATGGCGCCAGCAACTCTGACCCTGTGGGTTCTGTCACTCAGCCAGTTTGCAACCCATCTTGTGATGTATGGGTTAACATTTAAGCTGATGAGTTTTTCAATGATACCCGAGTGGGGTATTGTATCAAGGCCTTCGCCAGATCAAAATAGGCTGTATGGACTGCCTTTCCTCATCAATGGCTTTGGTGACTGTTTCAAAAAGTCAACCAAGTTTAGAAGGCATGATCTGCCTTTGACAAAGCCAAACTGGGATGGATCCAAAGTCTGCAAATTCCTATGTCTTTATTTATGAGGTCCATTATGATCCTCTCCATGGCTTTGCAGATAAGGCTTGTCAAGCTAATGGGCGGTAATTTCCAGGGTCGGTGGAGGCACCGCCTTTGTGAAGTGGGACCACAGTTGCAGTGCGCCACTCCCTGGGTACGTATCCAGAGGTAAGACTATGATTAAACAGCTGTCCTAGCTGTGGGTTTAATTCCTCATTGAGTTCGTGGAGCACACAGCCGGGGACACCATCAGGTCCCATGGATGCTGTGTTTTTTGCTTTGGAGAGAGCAGTTCTCACTTGGGCGTTGGAGATGTTTGGGGGCTGCAATCGCTTGGTATAGATATCTCTCCTTTTGGGGAGGGGAGAAGTTTGCACTGAACCTGTCAGCCAGTATGTTGGCAATGTCTGTAGGATCAGTAATCTTCACATCATTTTGAACTAGTTCTGAGCATATCTGGGAGTTTCCACCCAGGTTTCTAACATAGCTAAAGAAGGCCTTATGATTATCTTTTGAGTCTTTAGCTATTTTTCTCTCAAAATTTGCTTTGGATGATTTTATGAGAGCTCTTAGTTTTTACTTATAGTGATCAAGGGTGTCTTACCTTTTAAGGATTTTGCTCTATCTTGTAGTAGCTTCCTCCTTTTGTTGTAGAGTTTGTTTATGGCTGGGGTCCACCAGACTGGACGCTTGCCTTTGGTACAAAGAGTCTTTGTTTTGCTTGGGATTGCCTTATCCATGCAGTCCTGCAGGTGCTGGTAGAAGGCATTTGTAAGTGATTCAGCGGCTTGAGTACTGTTTTCCCGCTCGGGGCCTTAAAGGAGACCACACTAGTCTTTAGAAGTGTGAAGTCGGCTTTCGAGAAGTTCTTTACTGTGGCCTTTTTATTTCAGGTGGGGTGGGATGAGGACCTCCAGCGAGATTAGTTTGTGATCTGATCTCACCAGTGAGGGGTATACTTCCGGTGTTGAACATTGTGCTCCCATGTTCGTGATGATGAGATCAAGTATGTTTTCTCCTCTTGTGGGGATGGTGACTAGTTGTTCCATGGCATTTGAGTTTATGAATTCCAGGAACTTTTGGGCTAGGGTGTTTGGGCTTGAGTAGTGTTCCCAGTCTATATTAGGGTAATTGAAGTCACCTAGCATGATGGTGTTTGGTGATACATTTATCCCCTCTAGTGTTTTCAGGAAGGCCATGTGAGGTTCCTGAGTTTGTGAGGGTGGCCTGTAACATGCTACAATTTGCAGAGCAGTCTTGCCTATGGTTAATTGCACCTGGATGGTCTCCGATGCATCGTGAGTTGCCACCAGTCTTGAGGTGTGGGTGTCCTTGATGAATATGGATACCCCCCCTCCTTTCTTGGTATTGTCCGGATTTTGGGGCCGGAACGCATGATAAGAGGTAAAACCAGATAGTGCTGGGGTGCTCTCAGGAGCCTTGAACCAGGTTTCTGTCACTGCACAGACATCGATGTTCTCCATACTGAGAAGGGCCTCGAGTGCGTGCATTTTGAGATTTAGACTTCTGGCATTGAGCAGCATTACCCTTAGTTTTTTTCCTTTTTGTGTTCTAGGGTGGTAGGTTTAGAATTTGAGCCTTGCCTAAAAAGGCACTATGGGGTGGCAAGAGCCTTTGCCAATATCCGGAATCCCAGGGTGACAGGTGCAAGCCGTCCCTTGCGAAGCAGCGTGGCTTGTCCAGCATGTCATCCCAGGCAGACAGACATTGGATCCCCTTTGAATGACACCAGAGTTTAAGCCAATTGTTAAAGCTGATCATCTTATCTCTGAATTGTGGCATCATTCTTGGTGAAGGTAGGATACTGCTCAAGGTCAGGGTCATACCTGCCTGGGCTACATAATCAGAGAGCTCCTCAATGTCTCTTTTCATGTAGTCCAAGGAGGTACACCTCAGGTCGTTTACACCAGCGTGGACAATGACTGAGTCGTATTTGTAGCTGCTGTTGAGAGACCTGAGTGCTTGCGTTATGTGGCGGATTCTAGCCCGACAGGCAGCTTACTGTGACCTTCTCCTTACTCAGTCTGGTGAGCGGGACGCCAGTGTGTCTGACTATGGAGTCACCAATGGCTAGTGTGTCTGGCATTGTGTTTGGCCTTAAGGGCTGTGACTGTTTGACACTCTGACTGTGAGGTCTATGTGTTGCAGGTGTTGTGTTCTGAGGTGGTGGTTGTTTGGGTGTCTGCTTTGGTGGCCTCTGCTGTTTTGGTAGATTTTTGATCAGAGCCGAGTATGTCTTTGTGCGCTTATGTGTATGATTTGACGTTGTGATGGTACTATGTGAGACTGGGTCTATAGTGTGTGTGGTAACCTTCCCCTCCTGACTGGTCTTGCCAGTCCTATGTTGAGAGAGCTCAGCCTCCAGTTTGGCCATATAGTTGCATCTCTCGCATGTATTTGTGTTTTGTGGGAGGAGGAGAGGGTTGTCTGTGTACATGAGGCAATTGTAACATTGCCTCAATATTCCCAGGTTCACCAGCTGAGCAGGAGAGGACACTAGCAACTGATCCCTCGACATGCTAGAAGGACTAGACAAAAACTTTAAAAGAGATTCCGGGGACGTGGGTGACCGAGAAATGGGGTTTGCCTTTTGGGGTGCTATCTATAAGAGTGCCGTATCAAGGTAATAAGTACTGTAGGAGCAAGTGCTAGGTTTAACAGATAGAGAAAAGTCTACTTGGAGTCAAGTAGAGATGATCTTTTAGGTATTAGAGAAAGTGCTAGTAACAGGGATGCTTAAAGGTAAGATTGAAAAGAATGCACTCTGCAGTGTGCACTAGAGAAGTTAGATATGAAAGTAGGTAACTTGAGTTTTACCTGTTGAAAAGTTAAGGTTTAGTGGAGAGTTACTATTTTTAAAACAGTAAGATGGACTGAAAGGGGTGGTTACTTTTGTATTTTGGTACTATGAAATACTGTAGGATGGCCAATAAATTTAAATAATTGAAGGGGTGGGATTTCAAAAGTGATGGTTTTGTGATTACTCACATAAGCCAGTGAAAGTAGAGAGAAATGAGATATATGGTCAGATTAACATAAGAGGCGGGCAACTAGAAAGACAGTGGTATTTAACAAGACAACTTAAATGGGTGGGAGGGAGGGAAAAAATTCTGCCTGACTCAGAACAGAGAGAGCTGTGGTCTCTTTTGAAGTTTTAATATGCTGTTAAAACAGAATGCAAGCAAAACACAAGGTAAAGAAAACAAACTACAGTATTCAAAATATAGAAAGGCAATACAGAAATACAAAAAATAACAGCAAACTAACCTTTCCTTCACAGCAAAGTGTAGCAGAGTCTGGATGAGCCTTTCTGGTAATAACAATGTCCTAAGCACACAATCAGTCGTGAGGGATTTGGGCACCCAGGTTGGTAGCAACCTGACTTTTGACCACTATGTTGCTTCCATTGTACCGAAAGCTTTCTTCATGGCCCACCTCATAAGTAAGGGTATCTCATCCAGGAACAAGGAGGTCATGGCATCCCTGTATTCTTCTCTTATAACACCCCTTTTGGCATGTACCTAGCAAAGCACATACAGCAGCTGGAGAGAACACAGAGGTTCCTCACCAGGAGACTCCAGGGCCACAAACATCTACCCTACACAGACAGGCTAAAAGCCCTGTCCTGCTACTCATTTCATACAGACTCCTTAGAGGCGACCTCTCCCTGGCATACAAAGAAATCTCAGATCTTTGATGGGACTGCTGAATATCCACAAGTCAAGTTCCACTTGAGTAATCCACACGTGCAACCTCAACCTGGTCTGTGACATCAATAGGACTTGTTGGCAGGACAGATTTGTGTTCCAGAGACTCCCCCATCTGTGGAATAGACTCCTTCTCCATGTCAAGCCGAGTACCTCATTATCCCTTTTTAAGCGCAACCTGGATAACTGGATGGGAAACAGAAAATACAACCCTAGGATTTCACCTGTGTCCCTGCTGGACAGGGGCTTTGGGTGCTAACTTATCTAAACATGGGCTAAACTCTTGGCTAGGCTTATAAGTGCCTCAGGGCCAATAGCCTAGGAACTTCCTATGATCCTATGATCCTGTGATGCTTGGGGAACAGCCACTGTGACTCCTCTGCACAAGGGTGTCCCCTCTACAGATACATGTAGTGACAAGCACATCAGCCTCAGAAGCCTTACACACACAGCCATGGAATATATCATAGCATAATCCATTTATAAAGACATAGGTAACTTAACTGATCTGTACTCTACTCAGTATGGTTTTGTGAAGGCAAGATCATGTCTCCAGAATGTATTAAACTTCTTTGAAAAAGTTACAGAGGCTGTGGACAGTGGTTACTATCTGCACATTGCTTAGGGCCTATATTAGAACATCGAAGTTTCACAACTTTGAATGTTCTAATATCGACCCTTATTCAGCAAAAGCTGAGAACATCGAACATGCAGAACAGCAAATTTTTTCCAAGGGAAAAGAATTTGCTGTTCCGAAACACATACACACAACACAAGCACACCAAACAAACAGCAATCCACACACATACACCTAAAATCTTACATCTAACCCTACACTAAACTGTACAAACACAACTATCTACTTACCTTAACCCAAACCCTAACCCTAAGGTCCATCACTATCGCACACTCACCTCACCTGTGCCCTAACCCTAACTCACCTACCCCACTCTAAGCACCGCATCCACACAATCGGTAACTTACCTGACCCGCGCCCTAACCCTAACTCACCTACCCCGCCCTAACCCTCACGTCCACACAATCGCACACATACCTAACCCGCACCCAATCGCACACTTATCTGAACCCGACCCGTAACTTTCCACCACAACACTGAAAATACCGAAGTGACAGAAACAGACAACCGAATTCTTTCCCTAGGAAAAAATTTGGTTTTCTGTCATTTCGCTATTTTCAGCATTCACTGAATAGGGGTCAATATTAGAACATTCAAAGTTGTGAAACTTTGATGTTCTAATATAGACCTCATTGCTTATATGGATCCCTGTCAGAAAGTCAACTGACCACAACATCAAATTTCTAAAGACTGAGACTGAAACCTTGAATGTTCACTTAATCAAGCATTCACAACATCGGAACATGGAAGGCCAAAATATTGTGGCAGAAGGAATGGCATGTTAGATCTTCAGAAAAGTGATAGATACTTGTGACTGACAGTCCTTGGGATAGGAGAATATGCTCTTCCTCCACAGATAGTGCTATCTCAGAGTTAGTATATATAATTAGTAGGGGGTGTAGGGAGAGCAGCTCCCCAAATGGGGGATCTCCCCTACAAAAAATATTTTTTTAATGTTTTATGCAGAAGGGATATTGTTTTTCCTGCTGGTATAAAATTTTGATCTTCCATGTTTCAGTGTTGTGAGCTCTTGATTAAGTGAGCATTTGATTTTCCAGTCTCAGTCTTTAAAAAGCAGTGTTATGGTCCATTGACTTTCTAAACTAGATCCACTTATCTTCACCTAGCCAAGGCTTTTGACACAATCTGCTATGCAGGTATTATTGAAAAGTTAGACAACTTAATATAAACCCCTGTGTTGTCCAATGGATTGCAAACTATCTAGCCAACAGATCAAAAGTAGTGAAAGTTTTTAGTTTCTTCTATGAATGCAAATTTGTAACTAATGGAATACTGCAAGGATCTGGGCTGGGTGTCCCCCTTTTTGGCATTTATTTTGCAGACATCTAAGGCAATATCCCTGAAGTGCAGCTGAAAAAGTTCATTGATGACTGCAAGTTGGGCACTGTTATCTACTCATCCACTGATACTAATCTGCTCCAAAATGGATAGTTATATGTACCTACCCAGTGTACTGACAATGGTCTCATACTAAGTGCCACAAAGTGCAGCATAGGTGCATATGCCAAAAAAGACATTCCTACATCATATGTTATAAGTGGTACTCCTCTTCAAACAGATATGGTTATCAGTGGCCTGGGTACTTAATGTGGACAAATCTCTTTCATTTGATCATTATGTTTCCACATTAGTTAAGATATCCTTCTATCTAGCCCAGTTAATTTTCAAGGGTATATCTTCAAGATCCAGAGATGTCATCTTACCACTGCACTCTTCTCTTATCAGATCTGTCATCAAATACAGTGTCCTCTTTGGTATGTACAAATATAAGCATGTCATTCAACTGGACATGTCCTGACAATTTTAACCAAATATTAAAGGCTTTAAATTATTCAACTATCCTGATAGATTTGCACAATTCTTTTTTGTACTGAGTAGCTTACCATCTGCTCCAAGGTCATCTGTGTCTCATCTTTCAAGCTTGTTGATTTTATTATTTAATAATCTTTGGTTCATTTCTAGTTGGGCAAAAAGTTTGGAGAATTACGTGCTAAAGGAGGTATTGTTTATGATGATAGACCTAATGAGGGATGTACAGAAAGGATCAACAACTTCTTTGGCTCTAGAAAACATGCCTTTGGAAAATAACCATGCCATGTAGAATGACTCCCTGATTACGGTTGAAACATGGTGAACCAACAGTTCATTGGTGATAGAGGTAGCCAGATGTCTGATGACTGTAGCAGTTCTAAGGAGAGTGGAAGTTGTCCTTAATATGGTATAAGCTAAGTAAATATTGCTTCCCATATAAAACCACGCTATATTATTTGGCAATAAGCCTGAGCCCATTACCACTACATCAGGTGCTGACATGGTCTCACCCTTGCTGGAGTATCTGATTTATCAGTAGTTGAGTTTGCAGGATCATTCAATCTACAGTCATCAGCAAACTTGGTTAGTCATAGACCTTTGGCATCTAACTTGATATCAGAAAAATGTCCCTTTGGGGCACTTTTGTATGGAAGAGGTACCTCCAACTCTTAGTGTGTAAGACTTAATGTCAAGTTGGGGGAGCTTATCAATAATACCTGCATGGGACAGAGGGATAAAGCCATTACTGCAATCCAGACAGGCCCAGGGAGAAAAACTTTAATAAACAATGTTGCTCTAAACTGCAAAAGGTAGCTGACCACTACCAGTTCCCATATGGTGAAGACTGAGGTGCTATCACAGCTGTACCTATTGAGGCATAGCCTTGGTGATGTTACAACACTCACTCCACTAAGAGCTGCCAACTGAGTAGATCCCTTTTGTTAAGAAATAAGGTACAGTACACATGCATATGTATGTAGCCTTATATTGCTATAAATCCTTCTTTGGTGTGCTTGTGTAGCATCAAGCGTACCTTGCCCACCATTGTCCTAAAACTTAAATTCCTGTTTTACTGAAACAAGAACTACAGTTGAGACTTTTGCAGCTTATAAATGTTCATTAATCTGGCATATGAATGCCTAATTTAAACTCAGGGGAAAGAGGTGTGTGGGGAAAACAGTTCTCTGTAAAACATAAAAGCACTATTTTTTCTGTAAAAGAAAAACAAACCTCTCGGCCAGATTCAATAACACCTACACTGTGTACACTGTGTACATGATCTGCATTCAAGAACATCCCTACCACATTTTTTGCACTTTCTAACAACTCAGAAAGATTATACTAAGTGTACATGTAGTCTACACTTTGTGGTAACCTTTATGAAACCCCCCTCAGTATTTAAAGCTGCAAGAAAAATCAGTAGGAAAACTAAAATTAGGAGGAAGAAGGTGTGAGTTATGTTTGTGTAGTCTGTTCACTCAGAACGGTGTACACTTACTTTAGGTGTTAATGACTCCCAGGATCTTTCTTTTGTGGAGATGATGAATAGTGGGGTGCATTACATAGTGGAATAATGTTATAATAATATATACCTCTGTATTCACTATTTAAAGTGCAGTGGATATATGCACATATCTATCATGGATCTTACTTCTGGATCATAATAGTGCATTGGTGTGCTTCTGTTTACAGGTGCACATTACTGTACATAGTCACTAGTGGCTGAAGTCACGGAAAGGTGTGTCACCACCCACACACCTGGTCTTCCTCTTCAGAGTTGTCATCATAATGCTTGCCAAAGACTACCTTCCCGGTGGAACCGGCACAGACTGTAGAATGGCTAAAGAACTTGTCACTTTGGGGTGTGTGCATTCAAAGACCAATATTTCATAGCCATACATTACTGACCTACTGTATAGTGAAAACCTCTCTCTACACTTGTACACTTCCTACTGTGACCTCCAAACTGAACTAGGTCCACTTCCTACTGTGACCGACAAACTGAGTGAGGTCCACTTCTTACTGTGACCTCCAAACTGAGCTAGGCCCATTTTTAGAAAATCACTAAAGTCAGAAACTGCCACTCTTTCTTAAAAACAGCAAGGTGTTTTATGAATCTGCCTTGTTAATTACCTTCTATAGTTCATCACTGAGGAACAAGTCATGGATACAATGAAATGCTTATCACACTACTGTAGGCATCTGTCTTTACTGTAAGCAGAAACAGAGATTTAAAGATTCAAAGAAGCTTTATTGTCATTTAGGACCACACAAATGCAGCCTAAATGAAATTACAAATGCCAGCTCATGAGAGAAATGCAGTGCAAATAAAATAGATACAGCAGTATCAGAGAATAACATAAGAAAAAAAATAACAACACGTATGCCCGGCAAGCGGTAGTTCACATTACATAAACACACTCAATACCCATTATCCAATGATAAATAATAAAAAATAAATACCCACCACCAAACTTCTTCACCATTAATATAGAGAATAAATACAGACTAGTGAATAGCAGCTGTTTATTTACTGTATTGTACTTGTTAACCTTAGATGTGACTCAGTATAGCCATCATATTGTGTAATAGTAATACTGCCGGTAATTACTCAGAGCAGCAGGATTAAATAAAAAAAGATGCTTCAATGTATCAGGTATTATGGTTGGTGTCCGAGTTAATAAGCCTCAAAGCTGTAGGATACAAACTGTTCCTAAATCTGGTAGTCCTACAGCAGAAGCTGCAGTACCTCCTTCCAGACGCAAGTTGTGAGAACCAGTTGTGGGCCAGTTGGGTCAAAGAGAGACCCATTACATAAGCCACTGCTTAACTGCCACATTTGGGAAACTGCTCCAGCACGTCTTTGCTGACAGCAACCCACAAAGAGACACAAAGCTACTGTATACAGTTCAGTTGCCATCCCCCACCTCGCCTCCCTTCTTT
Source organism: Protopterus annectens (assembly GCF_019279795.1). Classification (NCBI taxonomy): domain Eukaryota; kingdom Metazoa; phylum Chordata; order Ceratodontiformes; family Protopteridae; genus Protopterus; species Protopterus annectens. The sequence goes on from NC_056728.1 coordinate 1,825,089,918, forward strand.
TATGCATGACACCTGCTTACCTCACTGTTGTCATCCAAATAAGAAGATGAAGTATTATCAACAATACAGCTAAAATTCCTCTACATAAAAGGGAAAATCGGTTGAACTAATTAATGGCTAGTGTCACCAACAATCTAGCAATGACCCTGAGGCATCAGCCCTGCTGATCCAAAGTGTTCAGATATCTGACTCTCAACTCCCTAAACAGATTGTCTTCCTAGATGAGCAATTTGCAGAAACCTTGTACTACTAAGACAAACTGAAAGTGTACCACAAGAACAAGGATACAGACATCACAAACTGGAAAACATGGGTCATCATTTGTTCCTTGTAGTGTCATATTCTCCACCATGCAGTGAGTTGCTTTTAACATAACTATTTGCAGTTTGAAACTGAAAATTGAGTAGATCTACATGACCAAAAGGGAAAGAAACCTTAGCCAGGAGGCAACTCTTCCATATGGAAATACAGATTTTGTGGATGGAGCCATGGATAAAGGACTGGATTACTGAGACACAAGAACCATCCCTGAGCTCTATAAGAAGTATCCTGAAAATTAGACATTCACATTGTTGTTGATATTCTTGACAAAGATCTGTTACTTTAGCATTCATCATAATATTAGATTCATTTATTCATTCATTTTTCTTAAAGCTTGAATGACCAATAGAAATGGTAACATGAAAACGGACGAGTAAATTTTCTGTAACATATTTGAAATGGAACATATACAACAAACATAAATGCGCTAATTTAAAAACAATAATGTAACATACAGACATATTTACATTTTAAAACATAGTTGACTTGAAAGGCTTAATATAGTGACAGCCATTGACATTTTATGAGCATTCCTATACAGCACTGTCCAACAAAAGATAATATCCTTATAAAATAATATTTTATGATAAAAATGATGCTCATTATTTACAGCATTGGTTTCTAGCATTAATATTTTGAATAAATAATACTTAACTTTAGCAGGCAATGTTTTCATGAAGATTAGATAATAACCAAATCACCTGGACAGTTTTTACCCAGCCAAGTGGCTAGCCCTGACCTGGAGTAGCATACAGTCAGTGATCCATATTCTTCTGCCTAGCTGATACTGTGTACCACAGTAGATGCCTAAAGAGATTGGTCTACACAACTCTTTGCCCAATAAGCACCGCCTAGAGGACCAGATTCATGAATGGCTACATGAAGTGCAGCTATTGTGTACGTGGCACGGCACACCGTGCACATGACAGTGATCTATTCTGTATTTATTAAGTGGCTCTTGAGCCTCAAAACAAGGGTAACTGGCAAAATATGCTAATGAAAGCATAAGTAGTCAAATTACATGCTAGTTAAACAGTACATCGTGGCAAAGCTATTCAGGAACCTATAAAGCAATTGAGTTTTCCTTTGCCTTGAAATCCAAACTCTTTGGATTACAGCCACAATGACAGAAAAAAATGTTAGTGGAATGCTGGAATCATTAACCTGTATATTAATGTTCAAATCCAGCCATTACTCCTTAGACTCCCTAATGTCAGTACGACTGTGAATGTGCATGTAGGTAACAATGTTGTCACCTACATATCTGTTGTGTACATGCATAGCTGGGAATTCTTATTACAGGAATTTATGCTCATTTTCACACAGAAATCCTTTATTGGATAATGATGATGGCATTAGATGATGTCTGTCTTTCCCAAGAGAATTACTGAGGCATTTCCTGTGGCATGAGGAAATGTTCTGGATGTCGATGCCTTAGTAAGGCATGTGTTTGAATCCATGATTATCCATACATTGTGCAGGATTGCCATTCTTCCATCACAGTGACAACAGCTTTACACATCATACGTGTTTGGGTATACCTAGCAGTAGGCAATGCTGAATGAGAAATACACTTATAGCAATATTCTTTTAAGAAATTACAAGCACACATATCCCTTGCAACAATAACATGGTGTCACAGCTTCAAACACCAAAATATCTCACAATTTTAGCAAGACTTGCACAGTGGCATATTCATTCTTCACAATATCATGTAGCTTCTATCGTCACATAATCAGGTGTTTAAAACCCACATTGAATGACTGTAAGAATTGTTTGCCCTTATGGTGTTATACATAAATGACATTCACAACTGTTATAATGTGTAGAATTACAGTGGGAGAGATATCCCCCATTACTTTTATCTCATATAAACTGTTTGCAGCATAATAATATGATATAACAATTTCACAAAGCTGAGTCTCACAGCTGTATTAAGAATTTCACTGTAGTGCATATCATTCATACCCACAGACTTGCATAGCTTCCTGTCTATTGCCAGCAAAGGGCTACATTATATGAATGTACTGATGTTACACCAACACTGCATCAAGTTAATTATTCTCAATTTTTACTTTGGAGAAAGACATATAAAGTCATTCTGTAATATCCTGCCAGTTAAACAACTGTTCTACAAACTTTATGGTGTGAGTGCTCCTGCTAAACATGCATTCAGTAATGACTTGTTCTGTGCATAACTAGTCTAGTCCAGATACAGATTTGCTGTAACCAGGACTGTTTGTAAGCTTCTGAGCGCTCAAAGCCTTTCTGTGTTGGAGGGAAGCCTTCTAGCTTATCAGTGGGAATGGTAAGAACTAGGTAGCCTATCTATCACAAGAGTGGTTTCTGGCCCAGAAATTGTAGTTTATTGGCCGTTTGGCAGTTTTTCCATCTCTTTCAACTTTCTGGTTTAAAAGCCTGTGTTTGTGCTTGTTTCCCACCGTTCCTGTAACTAGTCTAGTCCAAATACAGATTTGCTGTATCCAGGACTGTTTGTAAGCTTCTGAGCCCCCAAGCCTTTCTGTGTTGGAGGGAAGCCTTCTAGTTTGTTAGTGGAAGTGGTAAACACTAGGTAGCCTATCTACCACAAGACTGGTTTCTGGCCCAGAAATTGTAGTTTATTGGCCGTTTGGGCAGTTTTTCCATCTCTTTCAACTTTCTGGTTTAAAAGCCCACATTTGCACTTGTTTCCCAGCTTTCCTGTAACTAGTCTAGTCCAGACACTGATTTGCTGTATCCAGGGAGTGGTAAGCACTAGGTAGCCTATCTACCACAAGAACCAGGTATAAATTCTTAGTTTTAGCGCTTGAATTTGCTTATTCATGCTCAGCACTTGTTCAGAACTTGTTGTTAGCACTAAATAAGCTACAAATTACAACAGCACTCAACCTTCCTCTTTACCTAGAGGAAAACAGTTTTTGTACTTACTCTCCTCACTTGCTTGGAGAAAAACAGCTCTTATACTCACTTTCTTCACTTGTCTAGAGGAAAGAAGTTTTTTATTCAGGCATGTCCAAGGGTCAGCTCCCAGTGTTCTCTCCTGTCTATCTGATGAATCTGGGCATCTTGGGGCAATGTAGCAATTGCCTCATGTACACAGACAACCCTCTCCTCCTACCACCCAACACCACAACCTGTGAGAGATGCACTTATCTAGCCAAACTGGAGGTAAAGCTCTCTCCAACCAAGACTGACTTGACAGTCAAGAGGAGAAGGTAAACACTTGCACCACACCACACTCATCACATAGTCTCACTAAATCTACACCACCAAAATCCACACATAGAAGCACAAAAACATTTGCAGAGGATCTCAATAATAATCTGCTCAAGCAACAGAGACCTCCAAAGCAGAAACGCAAGAAACCTCCATCCCCCAACACAACCCAAATGACACATAGCGCACAGACTCAGTGTGCCAATAGACCACAGTCCATAAGGCAAAACAATGTACCCAACACACTAGTCATAGGTGACTCTATAGCCAGGCACACTGAAGTCCCACTCACCAGGCTAAACAAGGAGAAGGTTACTGTCAGCTACCTGTTGGGTACCAAGATCCGTCACATAACCTACACACTCAGGTCACTCCACAACAAGTACAAATATGACTCTGTCATTGTCCATGTTGGTGTGAATGACCTGAGACGTACCTCTCTGGACTACATGAAAAGAGACATGGAAGAGCTCTATGATCTTGTTGCCCTGGCAGGTATGACCCTAGCACTGAGTAGCATCCTGCCATTGCCTAGAATTATACCGCAGTACAAGGACAAAATGATTGACTTCAACAATTGGCTAAGCTTCTGGTGTCATTCTAAGGGGATCCAGTATCTGTCTGCCTGCGATGACATGGTTGACAGACCACGATGCTTTGCCAGAGATGGCCTGCACCTGTCGCCCCTGGGATTCTGGATACTGGCTAAGGATCTTGCCGCCCCTATAGTGCCATTTTTAGGCAAGGTTCAAATGACAAATTCACCACTGTAACAGGAACAGGCAAGCAAAAACTGAGGATAATGCTACTCAATGTTAGAAGTCAAAATCTCAAAATGCACTCACTTGAGGCACTCCTTAAAATGGAGAACATCGATATCTGTGCAGTGACTGAGACCTGGTTCAAGGCTCTAGAGAGCACCCCTGCATTACCAGGCTATAACTCACACCACACTTTTCGGCCATCTAACCTGGACCAGAACATCAAAGGTGGAGGTGTATCCATATTCATTAAGGATATCCGCACCTCCAGGCTAGTTGCACAGCATAATGCATCTGAGGTTATCCAAGAGCAACTAACTCTGGGAAAAACTGCAATCCAAATTGTAGCTTTCTACAGATCCCCCACCATGCCCCAGGATTCCCACTCTTTTCTTGATATACTGGAAATATTACAGTTCAACCAAACACCCTAATAATGGGTGATTTCAACTACCCCACCATTAACCGGGAAAACTACTCATGTACCAACTCCTTCACTCAGCGCTTTCTGGAATTCATAAATTCCAATGCCCTGGATCAACTTATCCACACCCCCACCAGGGGCAACAATATCCTAGACCTAGTCATTACCAACATGAGTGACGGGTGTTCCACACCTGAAGTCAACTCCTCATTGGTCAGATCCAACCATAAGCTAATCACCTAGATATCCACATCCTGCCCCCACCCACCATTAAGGAAACCATGGTAAAAAATTTCTCCAAAGCCAACGTCATGCCTCTTAAGACAGAAGTGGCAAACGTCATGACACCCATGCAGATGGACAATAAGTTACGACTGCTGAATCCTACACAAATGCACTCTATAAGCACTTACACGAGTGCATGGATTGTGCTATCCCAAACAGAACCAAGACGCTATCCTCCAAATAAAGGAAGCCAATCTGGTGGTCCCCGGCTATAAACAAACTCTACAACAGAAGGAAGAAACTGTTGCAAAAGAGAGTAAAATTCCATGAGTGGAAGAGCTCCCTGGTCAGCCTCAGTAAGAAGCTGAGATCCCTTATAAGATCCTCCAAAGCTAGCTATGAAAACAAAATTGCCACTGATTCTAAGGGAAGTGACAGCATTCTATAGCTATGTCAAGAATCTCAATGGCAACACCTAGATCTGCTCTGAGTTACAGCACAATGGCACGAAAACTACAGAACCAACTGATATTGCCAACATCCTGGCAGATAGGTTCAGTGCTAACTTTACCACCCTCTCACCTCCTAAAGGGCCCATATCTATACAGGAAGAATGCAGAGTCCCTGTGATTACATCAATGCAGGTAAAAGCTGCATTGTCTAAAACCAAAAACACAGTATCCATGGGATTGGACAACATCCCAGGCTGCATTTTACACCAACTTCAGAAAGAACTGGATCCCCACCTAAGCACCATGTTCAATCATAGTCTCACATCAGGCTTTGTGCCCACTGAATGGCGTACAGCAACAGTAATCTCACTCCACAAAGGAGAAGCCACCACTGATCCTGGGAACTATTGCCCTATTAGCCTGACGAGCCTGGTCTGCAAGGCCATGGAACGCATCGTCATGGAACTCATAAACAAAGACATCGGTAACCTCCAAACTCCGGACCCCACCCAGTTAAAGTTTGTGAAAGGCAGATCATGCCTTCTGAACCTGATCGGCTTCTTTGAGGCAGTCACCAAAGCCGTAGATGAGGGTAAGGTGGTTCACACAGCCTATCTTGACCTTGCCAAGGCTTTCAACACCATCCCCCATTCTGGAATTATAGCTAAAGTCACTAAACTAGGTATAAATCCTGACATCACAGGATGGGTTGCCAACTAGCTCACTGACAGAACCCACACTGTAAAAGTTGCAGACTCCAAATCTGACTTCAAACCAGTGACTAGTGGCATACCACAGGGTTCAGTCCTGGGACATCTCCTGTTTGGTATCTACTTCTGTGAAGTACAGGCTAACACAGAAGGCCTCGGGCTAATGAAGTTCGCAGGTGACTGCAAACTAGGAGCCATAGTCGAGTCCCCTAATGATGTGGACATCCTACAGAAGGGCCTCACTGAGACAGATGCCTGGTGTCAGAGGCATGGCCTCAAGCTCAATGCCAAAAAGTGCATTGTCATCCCCTTTGGTAAAAACTCTGTAGCCATGAACTACCACATAAATGGCAGTCTACTTAATGCCGAATGTGTGATAAGAGACTGTGGGACCCAGGTGGACAGTAGTCCCTCCATTGATAATCACATTGCCACAGTAGTCAGGAAATCCTTCTATGTGGCACACCTCATCACAAAAGTGTTCTCATCCAGGAAAAAAAAGGTCATTGTTCCCCTCTACTCGGCACTCATTAGACACATTATACAGTACAACACTTCTTTTGGAATGTACCTCACAAGACATCTGCAACAGCTGGAAAGGCCACAGAAGTACCTCACAAAGAGGATTACTGGCCTCAAACAGATGCCCCACACTGACCGTCTCAAAAAACTCCAGCTTTACTCTGTAGCATATCGCCTACTCCGAGGAGATCTCGGCCTAACATATAAAGCTATGTTAAACCCAGAGCTGTTGGACATGCTACACCTAAAGAAATCCCAATCCCTCCAAGCTACATGCTCTAGGGACCTAAACCTTATCACCACAATAAACAGGACATGTTGGAGGTATAGATTCCTGTCCCAGAGACTTCTTATACTCTGGAACAAGCTACCCATCTATGTCAAGCAAAGTTCCTCATTAGCACTCTTCAAAAAAAATCTTGATGAGTAGATGGGAAATAGGAAATACACCCCGGGATCACTTCTGTGGCTCTGCTTGACAGGAGCACAGGAAATTAACTTTCTTGTGTGGTGTAAGCCAGGGAACCTTGTTGGCTAGATTTACTTAGGTCCTTGGGCCGATAGCCTAGTACCTACCTATGTACCTATGAACCTATGTCATGGTGTGAGTGCTCCTGCTACACATGCATTCAGTAATGACTTGTTCTGTGCATGTCATGGTGTGAGTGCTCCTGTGACACATGCATTCTGTAATGATTTGTTCTGTGCATGTCATGGTGTGAGTGCTCCTGCAACACATGCATTCAGTAATGACTTGTTCTGTGCATGTCATGGTGTGAGTGCTCCTGCTACACATGCATTCAGTAATGACTTGTATAGCATAGCTACACAGATAGTGTGTTTCAGTTCAGGGGCAATGTTATTGTGCAAAACAACAGGAATAACTTCCTTGGCCAAAAATTCATTGATAATGCACTGCTTACATTGGTGTGAGCATCCATGTCATCATTCTAACAAAAATCATATTGTACAGATTATCTTCAAATGGCCTTTATTACTTTACACATTCATTTCATTTGTGTCAAGAGCCATTGCTATGTCATGTTGCAGATGCAGTCAATACACAGCTTTGTAGAGTGTGTAATATGATAGGCAAGGGTTTGAATTTGGTTGCATCTGTCTGTCAGATAACTGTGTTAGACAGGAGTGGCTTAGGTAAAGAAAGCATTTATGGCACAGTCAGAGGGCAACATTTTTAAGGCATCATCCTCCACAGTAGGGGATTGATTCTCACTACAATAGGAAAGTTCTGCAAGCCCATCAACTGTGTCCATCATGACACACACAGTATGCCTATTGTTGTAGTGTCACAGGCTGGTAAGCTTCTTTCTGACGTCTGTCATGGCATGTGTCTGAGTGTGGCAAGATGCAAATGTTAAGTATGTAACTGATTGGTCACAGGTGTTACTTAATTTCCAGATAAGAATACACTGCATTGCCTGTCTTCTTCCAAACATTTATGTATTACTGCGATTTTCTTCACATTGTACAGCTTCAGAGGACGAGGACTTACATAACATGTCTTCCTGTATGGCATGATGTTCATCATAAATGTGATTAGACCTGTGTTAGGACACTTTCTTATGAGTTTGTGTTGTTTACATGCTGTTATGGCAGTGCTCACTGTAATTTCTTCTGAGCACGCCCAGTATGATTATGTAGTAGATGCAGTCCATTTACAAATGGAGACTTTGAACTACTGCAATGTCATCAGATCTGTGTTGTAATTTGTCATGTGTGTATTATTGAGTGTTATTATATTACTATTTAGGACGTACATGAATATAAAACACACGTTTGTCTAATTTATGTTTCAAGGTAATATACTCCCACTGTATATGGTCGCCAAATGGCAACAAATGGTAAAACATGTTCATTTCTAATGTGCCTTACACAACAGCTGTAGGGCCCATTTCTTCTTGTTTATAGAGGATGAAATGGAGAATGCAGCACTACTGTCAATTATCACACATACTGCAGTCGGTGCGTAGCCTCTAATGTATCCCCTGTCCTTGCTAACTGTTATCTCAACTTGGCATGTTATCAACATTAATATCACATTTACTCCCCTTTGTTACAGTGTTGCATTGTGTCCCTTCCACATCAGATATTAACATGTCCATTTTTATTTATGTGACCATGTCAAGAATTGTGAACAGGACTAATTATTGTTACATCAATGAGGAAGTATTAATGTTTAAAATGTTTCTTTGTGATATAATCACTTTTGACTGCATAAACTGAGTACATCTTCTTCATTTACCCTCCTCTCTTATTTATGTCTACACTATTGCCATTGTATTATGTGTACAGTCTCCCTATTTAATGTCCCCTGCATCTTACTTCTCATAATCAACTTGCCTTTACTTCATATAAGCTGTATACATTTGCTCGCATAATAGTTTTGCGTCTATGCAAGCCATTTTGTTTACATTGTGTGCTTGTGCTTCCCTGTACTATTTCATAGCCGCCAACACTGCTGCTGGCCATGAAATGGTGCTTGTAAATGTGTAAGCATGATGATCAGCATGCATGGTCAACGAGTGCTTAAATTGTGTAGGCGACTCATGAAGTCTACACGATTGTTAATGAATCCTAGGGATAGTCTGTGCTGCTGCCCAAGAGTCCATTCAGTTTTGGGGGGATTTTGAGGTGGAAACACCCAACATGTTTTTGGGAAGAACCCCACAGAGACACAGAGAGAACATGCGAAGTCCACACAAAGGCATTGGCTGGATGTCAGGATCAACTGCTTGTATATGGGAGGCAAAGGCCTTAACCATTATGCCAGCCATGTCTTAGACCCTGTGTTTCCTATAGGAATTATGATTCAACAGAGTGACTGTGGCAAATATTTACCATAAAACTTACAGTGATGAATACTCAGCTTTTTTCCTAGGTCACTTTGTTCTCCATTCCTGCTGACTGTCATATTTTCCCCTAAATAACTCCAGACAGTAAGAAAGAGGTCATCAACCAAGCGGCTTTCAGGGGCATTTACTGGTTTTCCTAACTATATTACCATACACAGCAGCTTGCATGAGCAGAGTTCCCACAATGCCATGCCTATTAACCCATGTATGTTTCATGCCTGCTGCTATCCTCCTACTAGTGTGCTCTCAGTAATCACTGTGTGCTCATCCTCAGTCCTTTGTAAGTGTGCTCTCACTAATTAATGTCTGCTCATCCTCAGTCCTTTGCTAATGCTCTAATTAGTGTGTGTTCATCCTCAGTTCTTTATTAGTGTACTCTAATTAGTGTGTGCTTGTCCTCAGTCCTATGTTAGTGTAATCTCACCAATTAGTATGTGCTCATCTTCAGTCCTTTGCTGGCGTACTCTCATTAATTAGTGTCTGCTTATTTTCACTCTTTTGTTCCACTTACTGTACACCAAGCCCCTGCTAGGTGTCAGTGTATGTAGTGGACCTGTATTATCTCACAGGATGAGCAGGGTGGAATCAGCCACTGACTCCCACTCTCCGTGGCCAGGTTCTACATACCTAGATTACTAATTAATCAAAGGTAATATGGGTCATTGTTAAAACTTTTATCATTTTGTGCCGCAGAGCTGGCTGAATGGAGAATATTGTACCACTGATAAATCTGAACATAGCATAGCATACTATCATCAACCTAAGGAAATTAGCAACATTATAAATACTGTAGAATGGAATCAAGTAGTCCATGTATGAAAAACATAAACCTTGTGAAATAATCTTTCTAAATGAATATGGCATCAGAGGAGCTAATTCTATATAATGTTGATAGTGACCTGTTAAAGGAACTGACAATACATTTATGCATTCCTTAAAAATAGAGGTTTTTATCTATTATAAGTCTCAGATATTCAAATTCTGGAACAACCTAGTAAGAACACTTTAATATATACAAGGCATCATCCTATAGGACTTTCCTTGATATTATTACTTTGTTCCTTGCTTTATTAAAATACTGGCTTTAAGAATTCTTAGATTATTGTGCTGCACTGAAAGTGTTGCTGTTACTCATCCAGCAATAAAACATGGTAATAGCAAGTAATGTCAAAGCAGTATCGTCTATAAACCCCACTCCAGGTACCTGGTTATTAACAACAGTGAAAAGAAAAATGTAGTAGTATTCACTTTCAGAGTTCCCTTTTAAACCTAAATCTTTTGATTTTTTCCCACCTGCCCATATCTATGAAAAATATAACCATTACACACATAATTTCCACTCTACCTGAACAAGCTACTTAAGATACAAAAATAACATCAAGAGCAAAGTTAGAATAATGGATAAGTCAGCTGTCTAACCACATATGTGTAAACCATTATCACTGATAATCTGAACTTTCTCATATACCCAGCTGGATTAGTCATTCCCTCACATCTGTCCTTACATTCAGTACCCACATCACCCCTAGAATTTTTTGTGCCCTTAGCAAACTAATTCCTACAGCTTATCCTCCCCTCAATGTCAGCAAGCAGTAAAGCATCAAAACCATCATTAGACCAATACTCAGGTACAGTGTGCCATTTTACATGTACTTGAGTGGGCGCTTACAGCAGCTGGAGCAACCTCAGAGGTTCCTCAGAAAGAAAATACAGGGTGCAAGCAACATAAACTATGTGGATAGACTAAAAGCCCTATCCCTTCACTCTGTCTTCTACCAACTTCATGGGTTGACCTATGCCTGACCTACAAGGCACTCACAAAACCAGCCCTGATGGAGCTGCTACACATCTGCAAGTCAAACAGAACGAGCATCACCAGATCTAGGGATCTAAACTTAGGCAGTGCCTCAAACAAAACATGCAGGAGAGACATGTATCTCAGAGACTGCCCCTTCTTTGGAACAGGCTTCCGATTCACATTAAGTGGAGCCCTTCCCTGGTCCTCTACAAATGCAGTTTGGATCAATGGGTGAGGAATCAGACATTCACACCTGGGGTAGTGACTACGCCCCTTATGGATAGGGGTAATCTGTAAGATACTCAATGCACTGGCATAAATCCATGCCATCCTCTTATCCCTAGGGGCCATATATTGGGTAGAATTGGGTTATATTGGCTAGGCATGTAAGGGCCCTTAAGCCATTAGCCTAGTAATCTTCTATGAACCTATGAACCTCACAAGTTAATGCAACAGTCATTTAATCACTTTAGCTGGTCAAAACAAAGAGAATTTGTGCCATCAGAAAATGTATAAATTTAGTAGCAATATGGTCAAATGTTTGAATAATAGCAATAAGGGAAATGTCCTTTTAGCTAAGAAGGTTACTACAAGCAGAGCAAATTATGCAAAAAAGTGAAGTTAATTGAGGTGGTTGTGTTTTTTTCCCATAGTGATGGCTGAAGATTTCAGTATACATAATTTTAGCATATTATATGTTGGACAAACAAACCCTTTGATTACTTGTTGTTCTAACACGAAAAATCAGTCACTTTAACATAGTAGATATAAGCAGCAAAAGTCATCCATTAGAGTGTGTGTATGTGTGCGTGGGAGGAGAATATCCAGAAAATAGTTATTAAGCATAGGGTATAAATATGATACACAGGAATAAGTTAAACTGTTGTCTACTTTATGTCAAATCAGAGGTTGCAGAGCAAGTGGGGAGCAGGAAACATACATTCAATTAGAAACAGACACAATAGGTACACTAAAAAAAGAAAAAAAAGAACAGGCACAGAGCCAGAAATGGATTTGGAGATTTTTTAATGTATCTGACTGGGTCTATGGTTAATTGTCGAACACACTAACCATTGAATGACACATCATCGAAATCCAATCGTTGAATGTTCAGCCATCAAACAACCACTTCATTTAACCTGCGAGACAGGGGAAGTAACTAGTTTGCCAACACTTCCCCATTTCACTTTTCCCCACTGCAGCGTGACCTTGGAGCTGATATATATAGTTAGGGGGGTGAGGGGGACAAAGATCCCCACATGAGTCGGTTTGAAATACTGCCTTTTGTGAGACGGGGAAGTGTTGGCCAACTAGTTACTTTCACCATCTCACAGGTTCGATGAAGTGCTCATTCAGTGGATTGATGATTGGATTTCGATGATGCGCCATTTGATAGTCCGTACGATTAACCATAGACCTGACTAGTGTTTCACTTGAGCTACTTGGAAGAATGATAATCTTTTGCACCCCTAATTCTTTGTCTCCATAGAAGCTGTGAAAATGTATATTTTTTCTCTCTTATTACACAGCTTTTTTCCAGTCAAAAACAAAACACAATCCCTGGGATACATTAATAATTGTGTAGATTTTGCGCTAAGCCTACATAATTTAAGCCTGTTAGCATGATGAGCAGCAGTGCTAATCGAATACGCATGCTATTCATCGCACCTACACATTTACAAGTACCTTTTTTGGCCAGCAACAGCTTTTGCTGCCATAGAAAGGTGCTCGCCAGCATGAGCACAGAATATAAACAAGACAGCTTTCCTATAAGCAAACCTGATATACAAGCATGAGCTATAGCTTAGAGGGCAAGCACAGTGAAAGAATTCTGAAGGAGGGGAACTGAAATGGAGGAATTGTACACAAATAATACTGGTTGTACTGCATAAGTAATTAGGGGAGGGGAAGTGGGTATAGTGTACTCATACACTGCAGGCAAATGTGTTGAAGTGTCAAAGAAACATTTCTGACATAAATCTTACCATATCGATTAATGATAATTAATTGCAATGACAATACATGACTTATACACATAACTAAAAATGGACATGCTCACAAAGGACGTAAGATGGATATAAAGCTGCAGTGTATCAAAAGGGAGTTAATGTGATATACATGTAAATAAAATGGGGAAAGATGTGATAACAGCATGGACAAAAGATATATTATGGAATTAATGTATAGACTGCAGTTATTACACATGAGATACTGTATATATCCAGGGAATACATGTATGCAAGCCAACACCAGTGCTGTATTCTGCACTTTAGTATGTATACACAAGAACAAATGAACCTTACAGGTGTCATGCCTTGCACATCAGAAATGGACATGCTTTTGCAGTTAAATGCCAGTGGCACCTATAGAAATGGGTTTGTCACCTATAAACATATAATAGATGAGCAAGTGTATAGTCATGTCAATGCTAAATGGTAATATTATAACAATCAGCATACATAACTGACAAAAGGCAACACAGATTGGATGACATTTCATGACTACAAGTTTTCCATTGGTAATTTGTATGCATCAGACATTGTTATATTAGACGTGCTCGTATAGAATTACAGTGAACAGTAACATAACAGCAATTCAACAGCACCAACACACAAGAAAGTGTCATAACAGAGGACCAGTCATGCTTTCTGATGGTCTGGTAGCATGCCATAAAGTAAGAAACATTTTATTTAAGCCCTCATCTGGGATTAAGCTGTATAATGCAATTAAAATAATTGCAGTAATAAAACAAATATTTAGATGAAGACATGCAGTACAGAGCATAATTATTTTAGAATAATTAATGCCTGTGAGCAATGAATGACGTAATAAACATTTGCATCATGTCATTTTCAAACATGCCATGAAAGATATCAGAGATATCATAATCATGGTTGCCACAGAAGTACGCATATTGGTTGAGTCATAAAGAGCACCCTTAAAGGTGCCATAACTAGTGTCTGTGGGCAAGCCACTGCTGTCCAGCACAGTAGTCTGACAGACAGCTACTGGCAGAGTCAAACCCCCTGCTTATGATACTAGGCTTCAACAGACCACTGTATTGACTGCATATAGAATGTAGTATTATAGGTTCATAGTGCCACAGGAGATGGCAGTGGAGGCTGTCACAAATAATGGGTCATGGTAGAAGTGTCACTACAATTGTGATGTATGTTGGTATTTCGAGGCATTATATCATGTTATTGCTGCAAGGGATATGTGTGCCTGTAATTGCTGAACTAAGGCAACAGCATATAGAATGTTGTCTCATTCCCTGTGCCAGAGGACAATGTTTGCTACGTATATTATATAAAGAAAATGTAATCACATGACATTATTACTCTAAATAAAAGCCTTACTGTGTGAGAAATTATTATAATTTTTTGTAAGAGGAATTAACATCTATCTGTGTACACAGTAGATGTGTTTGACAACAGTGTTAGCAACATGTGCAGTCACAATAACACTGACACAATGTAGTCTGAGCAATAATGGCTGAATTTGAACTACAGATTAGTGTCTGAATCTTATGTGCCACAGAATATCTTGCATCACAACTGTGACAATGCACACTTTAATGGATGATATCACCATTGATTACAAGCTGGATATGTATGCTAAAAAGTGGTCAAAGGGCACAATACACTGTACAGCTACACAACATATATGCATTTGAAGAGAAGTTTACACAGTGTGAGAGTGAAAGATACACTCACAGGTGGCCTCAAACATCCTACCTATATAGCTATATAGTTATACAATGAACAAAGCACAGTATCAAAGTCACACACCATAGAAGAAGTTGCACTACAACGGTCAGATATTGCTGTTATGGTAGTATTATGTAATCAGTGTGTTTCCAAAAAGTTATTTTCACTAGGGATGCTAAGATTTATTAGTTTAATAGTGTCTCACTGTAAATACATCTCATACATGTAAGGGTACATAAAGGCGGTTGTGAGGTAATTGACTGTATAAGACAGCAATCACAGTCACACTATTTAAGCAAGGAGTAACTTGAGCCACCTATTTATCTTGTTACACAATGTATACAGCAGCCAACACCACAGGGGAATATTGCAAAGACGTAAGGCATACAGTATCTATGAATGGCTGACATCAGCAGAGTATTGCCAAGGAGATGTGTGGTAAAATGACTTTTACAGCCATCTGGGGTTGTAAATGTTGCCACTGAAAATGTGTGTACACCAATCTTGAATTAATTTTCAAACCCACAGACACACACACACACACACACACACACACACACACACACACACACACACACACACACACACACACAGTCATAGAAGTTAATCACTGCAGTATTTGGACCTCCTACCTATTTACACATTCTAGAAAATAGTACATGAAGCACAAACACAAGAGAAGTCTGATCTTTAAAGTCTGACAATGTACTTTAGAAAGAAAAACATCATCATTATGATGCACAGAAGATGTATTTGTGAAAGGTGTGATACGAGGAGGGTGGAGTCATCTAGCAGTTTAAAACATTTATATGGAGTAGAAGTTGATTGTACACAGTTGTGTTGGAGGACATGCTCACCTGACTCGATACCCACCTCACATACACATGCTCATAGACACATATGCATACAAAAACACACATGTACCACTGAACATCAAATCTTCTACCTGTCTAGTTACACATTCTGTAGAACACAGTATTAGTCGCAAATACCACAGGAGAAGTCAGACTCTTAAATGGAGAGAGTGCACTTTTGTCAGGATGACCTCATCAGTCTGTTGCAGAGAGTATGTTTCTGTAAAAAGTGGGATAAAAGAGCTGTGTGTAAAGTGGAATGAATTTCCCTCAGGGAAATGGATACAGCACAAAGCTTTACGTACACACTCACAAAGGTTTTGCACATTGAGCATCGATCCTCCTACCTATCCAGTTGCACATTCTAGAAAGTGCATTATAAGTTGCAAGTGCCACAAGAGAAGTCTGAATTTAAGGATGTGAAAAAGCACATTTGTAATTGTTGAAAATCAACTGTTTGTTACAGATGGTACTGTGCAGCTCAGGTTTTGGAACAAATATATATGTTTGCACAGGACAACATAACAGCACTGCAATTGTCCCATGAAATTACATATTTCTGTACTAAGATTTAGATACTGTCCTTCATGTAAATTGTTACTATGAGGGACATGTACCTGTTTCACAGATTGGGATGTCAGAGAAATTCACAGTTGTAAACCAGTGGATTATCTATGAAACTTTCTTGCCACTTCATTTCAGGATGATTACACACTTGTCCTGTCTAATACTTCCAGACAAACAGACAACTCCTACATAGGACAGTGCACTCCACAATAACAGTGATGGATTATGTGTGAATAGGTTTATCAAAACTGTCACATAGTTGCAAGTATAACCACTGGAGAACAGACATGTATTAATAGACTGAATTTGTTGAGTCAACATCACTCTGAAATCAAAGATAACCTATCGACAAAATTAATACAGACATACAAATGTTGTGCATCCTAAACCAATAATTATTTGTTTTTCTTTTTTTTTATTTTACTCTCTGCCAGAAGCACAGCTCTGCCAAGTTGAATTGTGCTACTAATGGAAAAGTATTAGTGTATTTGTAATCATATCTTGAAGTGTTGCCCTGTGCCAACTTTTGTGCAAAGAAGCATTATGCACATACGACTATGTGCTAATTTGAGGGACTACAGAAACAATATGTGTTGTGGTCATGTGCTAGGTGTCATGATTCACAAATTTGTCATGACAGTTGTATTTAATAAATAGTTATATGTAATGGTACAGGTGTATTATGAAATACATGAGGGGCCAAGTATGTTATTGCTGGTGGATACATGGGTTATGAAAACTGTTTTGAATTATAGATAATTACTGGATGAGCCAGTATTGGTGGGAAAAGTTGGACCATTCTTGACAGAAATGCACAATACAGACACAATGACACAGACATCTATGGGTCATTTATGCACATATTTCTGTTGTTTCACTTTTTGATTTGCCAACATAATTATTCATATAAGATCTGAAGAAGACAGGCTTCACAATAGGGAGCAAGCATATTAATATAGCAGGATAATGGTTTGTTAAGTAAATCTGCAGTGAACTTTTACAGTCACAGGAGTGTATACCTCTCTCTGCCATTGGTGATTTTGTTTTCAGCAACAAGGTATGCAAACAGAAGAATGTAAATAAATTATAACCACCTCCAAAGAAAAGAGCGATAGGGTGGGGGAGACAAAAAAGATAATTAGATCCATGGCATATTACATTAATTTATTTATTCAATATAATAGCACTTCATCAATAATGCCACTAATATCCTGGACTCCTCAACACTTCACCTTTCTTCTCTAAATTTAGCACCATTCTCTCTATCATCAACCACATTTACAGAAGTCAAGCTAATAGTATATGTCTGAATTGGCTCCTAATTCAGATCTCATGTGTAACTGGCTGTGTGCAGAGACACACAGCCTTGCCAGTTGCATGTGCACAGTTGAAAGCATATGGATTTCTTGGCAGACACATTGGCACTACTTACATCAAACAGCAATAAAGGTGTGAAACATGGCATTCAGCTTTGCCATGTGTGATGCTCAACCTACTGACACAGATTCCAATGATCAACAATGGAATACTTAACGGTGTGGCTTTTAATCCTTGCAGTCTTGAAGGATAAAGAAGATTAATTGTAACATGGGGGTTACATGGTGTTAAAATTTTGTTGTACCAGCTGGGAATTGAATGTACAAGATAAAGCATGAAAAGAAACTGAAACTTCATTTTTTAATTCTTATTGCTATATCTTTTAAGCATGGTAATTAGAAATATTTTAATTTCAGAATGAATGGAGATATACTTCAGAGAGCCCTCTGTGTGTGTAACTTTAAGTAGTCCTGGGAATGCATTCCTATGTAAAAGGTAATGCTTCTGTTTGTAAATATATTTCAGATCGATGCAGTTGCATGATCTGAGTACTACAGGTTGGTTTATGTTACATGCATACTTCACAAGACATAACTGTCCTAAACAGAAAGGATATGCGATGAGTCATGATGATTATAACAAAAGTATCGTGCCCATCTACATAGGCAAGTGAATTTTTAAATTAAATATCCTCATTATGTTTAAGAAATTGTATGCACATTAGCTTGAGGTTATATGTGAGAAATTAATGGTACACGCTAAATAGAAAAGTTAACTTATACAAATATTACAGATATATTGCTTGCAATAAACATGTTTAACATTACCATTTGTCTTTAGTTTTACAGTCCTTATAGAAAGGTTGTGAGAAGTGGGATTCTGATACCCTTTGAAAAAGTTTCTTTTAGCTGGACCTCTTAATCACTTGTGTTCTTTATCTAAAGTTACTGCACTTACACCTTGGGCCACAGAGACAGGTAAGTAGCAGACAGAATTTATACAATCAGTACAATCCAGAGTGCTGTTGGCTACATAAGGCAGTCTAAACTGAAATTTTCATTTTTTTCTACACAGTGAACAGTGTTTGCATGTTATCAAGTGGACAGTAAGTACAAAAGGCATTAGAAAAACATAAATGAGTAAAAAAGCTGACAGTGAAATGAATTCAATCAACTGGTATATCTCACAATGACCACAGCATGAAATGGATTTAAGTACTGCATCCATCCTTCTCACATTTCCTTGTCACATCTGAGCTTTAATTTCTAGCACACATTATCAGGACTGTAGGTACTGGAATGTTAAAGGGGATATACAACAGCTCACATGTTGTAAGTAATAGTAGGAAGAGTTGATTTTCAGAAAGCAACACAATGATATCACACAATGTGTGTAAATATGTATTCAGAATCCCCCCCTTTAAAATTATCACTTCACCAGATTCACACACAGAATCTGTTTTGTTTCTCTAAGCTGAGATCACTTATACCTTGTGTCAGAATAGAGCTGACAGTGAAATGAATTGAATCAATGGGTATTTAGTGGCCAGAGCAAGAAGTGCATTCATATAATATATTCTTCTTTCTCACTTCTCCTTGTAGCATCAGAAATGTACTTTGTGGAACACATTACCAGACTTGTAGTTAAAGACAAATAATGCGAAAGTAGACAGACAACAGCTCACATGCTGTTAGCAATACTGACAATAGTTGAGTTTTACATAACAGAACAGTGATTAAAGTAAATATGTGTAGATATGTATTCATACCCTGCTCTGTAAAATTAAAACAATTAACTGTATTTGAACCCTGAATCACCTGTCTTATTTCTCTCAGTTCACTTCGATTACACATTGTACTACTGGGAGAGCTAGCTGAGATGTGGAATTTAGTCACTAAGTACTATCCAGACTGCAGAGATCCACATACCATTGCCAATCATGTTTGCACTACACAAGGCAGTCTAGACTAAATGTTTTACTTTTTTCCTTTGGTAATGAACCCTGCTTGCAAACTTCCAAGCAGTGTACAAAAGCAGATTACAAGTTTTAAAACGTATATATATAATTTAAATATGATCTCTAAAGAGTATTCAAATGCTGCATCATCTGTCTTATTTCTCTCAGTCACTTAATTTACACCTTTTGCTACAGAGTTGGACATCTGTCAGGTGCATTCCCTGCAGGCATTACTGTCAAGGGTGCTGACAGCCACACTCTGCTGCCAGGATTGTTTCTACTACAGAAGGTAGCCTAAACAAAATTTGACACTTCTTTCTTTAGGCATCGAACTGTAGTTCATTGCTGTGAACAGTTGTCTGTCCAAAATGCAAAATTCCAAAGGCATGCATATAAGATATATATATATATATATATATATATATATATATATATATATATATATATATATATATGGGTCTACCTGATAACACCGACATGCTAAAACACCGAAAACAAAATCACCGACACCACAAAACCGAAAGTTCAAAAACACAAAACTTCACATGCCCGACAAACCACAATCCTGACAATCAACAAACAAAACAAATCCCCTGTCCAAAAAGCACACACACAACACAAGCACACCAAAAACCTTACAAACCTACACTAAACCTTACATACACAACTATCTATGCACTAACCTTAACACAAACTCTAACCCTAGGGTCTGCCACTATCGTACACTCACCTAACCCACACCCTAACCCTAACACACTTAACCTGCCCCTAACCCTACAGTCTGTCACTATCGCACAGTCACCTGACCCACGCCCTAACCCTAACTCACTTAATCTGCCCCTAACCCTACAGTCCATCACCATCGCACACTTACCTTAACATGTCGGTGTTCTCAGCGTCAGGATTTTCAACTGTCGATTATCTCCATTGTCGATCTTCTGGTGTTAGTGTTCTCATCGTCGGCGATGTGGACTTTTGGCATTATCAGGTAGACCCATATATATATATATATATATATATATATATATATATATATATATATATATATATATATATATACACACATATATATGGGTCTACTAAATTTCGAACTTTAAAAACATCAACTTTCTTATGGTTGAGACTGTAAGATCAAAGTTGTGAAACTTTGAAATTTAAAAAAAATAAATAAAAACAAAAAATATATATTTTTTACATTTTTGCAGAGGGGCAAACCCCTCTGCACCCAAGAATTGAGTGACTGCATCCCCCACAGCCCCTGATACTTAAATATACCAACTCCAAGATCACTCTACAGTGAGGAAAACAGTAAATATACTGTTCTGCCCTGTACAGCAATCTCCATTTAAATGGTTTGAAGTTGCAAAACTTCGATCTTATGGTCTCAACCATAAGAAAGTCGACATTTTGAAAGCTGAAAATTTAGAAGTAATCCCATATACATCTATATGAAAAAGTTACGTAAATTATACACATTTGATATTTCCTCTATTTGTATTTCCATATGAACATATACTCATTAAACATCATGACATTCACACAATCACAGCCATGTCTGATTTAAAACTATAGGACAACTAGGCATTCACAAGACACAATTCAGATTCTTATCACTATGTGCCACACACATTATACTATAAAGACAAAAATGACTTTATCTATACTCGATATTTGACATAGTATTAATTGACATTACAGGACATACAGATACAAATATTGACCTTTGTCCTGTGTAATTTGTAGTTAGATGTGTGGATGGCTGTGATACTGGCCACAGGCCAGATATTCTCTCCTCACACAATACAAAATAAAACATTTCAACACTTCATCTTTTTGCCTTTCTTTATTTTGTGAACATCATTCAAAGATATATGCTTCTGTAACAAGAGTAATGTGTGCATGTTTCAATGAGTAATCTACTTTCGTTGAGTTGCAGACACAATGGTTTTCAGAAGCAGAAACTACTGCCATAAACAATTCATATCAAAGTTAGGGATGTTCCTCTCCTAAGTCAGTAAGCCATAGTCACAACATTTCTTGTTAGTACCTTCTCCATTACACCCGGATCGATACTGTAGTCAGAGTAATCATTCACACTTGCAAGCACTTAGCAGTTAACACTTGTCAGTGCT
Organism: Protopterus annectens; assembly: GCF_019279795.1. Taxonomy (NCBI): domain Eukaryota; kingdom Metazoa; phylum Chordata; order Ceratodontiformes; family Protopteridae; genus Protopterus; species Protopterus annectens. The sequence continues at coordinate 1,825,111,757 of NC_056728.1, forward strand.
TGTCCTTGCAGAGGTAGGGTATGTGTATACATTTGTGTAGGCCCTTACAACATGTTTACATTCCCTGCAGTTAGTGCAGATTTTGGAATTCATGAATGGTAATGAGCTTATACCTCATTTGCATAGTCACAGTGCTCTCAGAGCTGCATCTGTACTTTTTTTTTTTTTTTTTGCAAAATGCTGTATTTCAAACTTACTCATGGGTTGTATTTCACAATACACCCATAGCTTACTGTATTTTGTGGTCCCTTGTTGGTGGAGTAGGCATGTATATCTATTATTTGTTACATTACAAATGTTTTTTGAAAAAATGTAACATGACATTATGGACCATTTTCTATACCCACCTGGCAAGTTATTGCTAAAGAATCTTGTGTCACTTTCTAGCAAGGTCAGGGGTTTGATGTTTGTAGCCCATAAATGTGTTAAACATGTGATATATAATTAACTGGTCTCCATAAAAGTGGACATCCAAGAACACTTTTAACCATTTGTGCTAGAAAAGTGTACATTGCTTGGGTTAATGGTGTAATGTACTACTCAGTTACACAGCTGTTGTCCTCCTTACATGACCTGTACATTTTCTTTTCAGTTCCTTTACCTTTTTCTTTGGTGGTGATATTTACTTTTGTGTAAACTGTCAAAAAAGTACAGCAATTCATGCCAAGGAAAATTTTAGAGCTGAAAAACTGCAGCTTTAATTTTTTACTTCTTTTGTGCATTGATGTTGGTTCTGACATGGAGGACTACACTAGTGAGTACATTGCAAAATGAATAAACCACAAAACCAAAAAACAAACAGGAAAAATAATAAAACACAATGGAGCCATGACCAAAAGCTGTCAAGACTTTTTACTGATGTTTCCTAGCACCTTGGCTATTTGCCTTCCACGGAACAATTACATCATTCAGACAGCCTCATTTTTATACACCAACCAACACAATTATCCAATAAATAATTCAATTAAACACAATTCAATTCAATTCAATTCAATTAAAAACAATATAAATATTGCACAATGTTCAAGAAGGCAATACAATTCAATAATTTGCACTCACTTCTTTGGTTTTAGGCTTGTCCTGATGTATTCTCCCCATTACCGCTCTGTGACAATGATGGACAACTATGTATTGGGCTTTGCATATTTTCAATGTATTACTGTTCCATATATGTGTGGGAAAGTCAAATGCATGATGCACATTATTGTGCAAAGTCCATAGATGGATATTGCAGACATCACAATATTACTAACTTTACTGTAACAGGACAAATGTGTCATCTTAGGGACATATAACTAATTGCATATGCAACTAATCAGGTGTTTTTTTTAACAGGTTCCACTCTTACCTTTGACCTCAGATGAGGAAAGAATAGATTGCATATTTATTATACTGTTTCCATGTCTACTTACTTTTGCTGTCCAATTTTCTGTTGTCATGCAGTTCATGATGAGTCACACCAGGTCTAAACACCCTTCTTCTTCTTACCTGAGGTGTGGCAGCAGCAGAACCCTGATTTAAAGTCTGTTGCATACAAAGCATAATGATAGCTGTAGCAGAAACCCTCTAATATGTTTTTTAAGTGTAATTATGCCTGCATTTCAAAGAAATTTGTTGTTTAGGGTAAATGGAGTGCACACAATTACTTTATAGATTCCTAAATAGCTCCTCCATGTTGGATTGGTTAATTAACATGTACTTTGGCTCTTTATGTTGTCATTAGCATACTCTGCCATTTCCCTTTGTTTTGCAGCTCCATATGTCATGTAGAGCTGTTTAATGAATACCAAATAGTACACTATCATGTAGCTGCTTATAAATCTGGCCCAATAACTATACAGGAAATAGAAAGTACATTATCCAGAACCTTAAATGCCGATAAGAAATACAAATAATAGTGTTGTTCTCAACAAAATAATATCTGCAAAAGCTTTAATAAAGATGTCAGATATCATGTTTATTCTAATGTTAAATTAAAACCACCAAAATAATTTTTTGTTAAAAATCAGTTTTTAGATTTATAGAAAACGTGCATACTAAGGACAACATATTAGTGCTAATTTTAACAATAATAGGTGGCCATTTCACATGATTCCATATATATCTTTGTAAGATGCTTATGATTTAAATTAATAATAAGAATATGAATATTTTCTCATAAATGGCTATATAATCAGTTCTGGATATCTCTTCTATACTACATAGTAACATACACTCAGAGGTTGTAATATCAAGCTTGCAACATAAGGGCCTTAAAATAGCTTGAGTTCTATTATCTCATGTAAGGATTTTAAAACATGCCATGTGTGTTTCAATGTTATTTTTAAAGTCAGATGGCTAAATACTAGTTTTCTACTGGAAGTTTCTTTCAAAGGTGTGACAAATATTGCGCAATGCAACTATTACATTTTTTCAACTATTCTTGTCTGTTTATAGCCCTAGATTACCCACCCTCATATTAGTTCCTCCAGACATGTTCTCTAGACTGAGATTTTTAAATGGAACCAGGTCTGGTTTTGTTCCAAAGAATATGAAGGGGCATAGCTGTGATGTCTATACTCTGCTGATAAAAGTGGGTCTACTTTAATTAAACAAAAGCGCAATCCGTCGAACATGAATCCGTCAACACATAAACAGTGAAATGCAGAAACGTCGAATGCACTGAATAGCAAAATCGGAAATGTCGAATTGTCATAGTTGGCCCATCTGCGGTATAGGTAAGTGTGCGATAGTTACTGACCTTAGGGATAGGGTGCGGGTTAAGGTAAGTGCATAGATAGGTAATGTATGTAAGGTTTAGTGTAGGGTTTTGTTAAGTGTATGTGTGTGGAATATTTACTTTATGTGGGTATAGTTCTGTAGGGTAAGTGTGTGGTAGTTACGGACCTTAGGGTTAGGGAGGGGTTAAGGGTAGTGCATAGATAGCTGTGTATGTGGGGTTTAGTGTAGGGTTACAAGTTGGGTTTTGGTGCTTTAATTTAGGGTTAGTAGTAGGGGTTTTGGTTAGTGTATGTATGGGTTTTTTGTTGTTGTGTTTGCGTACGTAGTATGTTACGGGCGGTGGGGTTGGCCGACTATTGCGGTTTCGATGTTTAAATTTTGTGGTTTTGCATGTTCGACGTTGTCGCATTTTGCTGTTTATGTGTTGACGGATTCATATTCGATGAATTGTGCTTTCGTTTAATTAAAGTAGACCCGATAAAAGTACCCAATCCTGTAGTCTCTAGGTGTAGCTGTGGTGTTTCAGCTCTAAACTTTTCCTTGGCATGAATTGCTGTACTTTTTCTAGCTGCACTAAATAGCTAGACTCAAAGCTACAGATTGCCGAGAACCCAAACATTGATTATATCTGTTGTGACCTCATCTGAACCTGCTGCTTTCCCTGACTTCATTTTCTTTAGTGCTGTTCTTATTTCTTCTATGGTGGGCTTCTCTTCTTCTGCCATCTTAAGCTGTGAATGAGGCAGTACAGCTTCTGTAGGTTTTTTCATTCAGAAGCTGCTAAAATATTCCATCCATCTGCCTCTGATGTCCTGGTGACTGGTGAGCAGATTGTTTCCTGCATCCCTTATGAAGAGTGTCTGATGACTATGTCCTTTATCTTTCTGTCTTTGCTTTGCAGCCTGATAAAGATGTTCTTCATGTTTCACTGTTGCAGTCATCACATTTGGGTTATCTGCTTGCAGTAGCCCTCAGTCAGCCTGATTATCAAAGTCTTGGGTCCTGCGTGGGTTGCTGTCTCATCTTCCATGACGTCAGGTAGTCAGGGTTATAAAGCATGCAGCCAATGCCATTACATCAGTCTTTCTTGCCGTGCAGTGCCCAAAGCAGAAGCAGTTCGCAAGTGCCAGTCGGCCTACTCCTGAAATTTTTGTTTTCAAGTTTCAGAACTGAAGTCTTCAACTAAAGCTAAGTACCCCGTTGGGGAAACTTTTTCTTGTTCCAAACCGATGTCAGTAAAAGTCAATAATTGTATTTCTTGTGGAAAGCAAATACCTCATAAAGATTTTCATTCGTACTGTATTCCTTGCCTAGGCCCTGACCACGACATACCTTGCTTTCGGTTTTGTGCCTTATTTAAACAACAATCTATTCGTCGTCGCTATATTTACGCTTCTAAATATTTTGGTACTCAGTTCAATTACCCAGATATGGCTTTGGTAAGCCACCCGACTACCGACTTCCTGAAAAAATGCAAAGATAAAGACAGAGACAGGCCACTAGGTCCATAACTGCCGATGATGCTTCTCCTAAGCTAGTCGCCAGTTCGCTGGTACTCAGTGAGGCACTTTCGCAGCCCCTGATACCCTCTACTTCAGAGTCGCAGGCCTCTACTGAGACCCATTTGGAGTCCGGTATGCCGTGAGATGCTTCAACGGTGGAACCTGCAGATGTCTCTCCCTTGGATGGGTCTGAAGCCGCTGTGCAGGCACCGGCTTCTGAGGGAGTATTCTGGCCTACTGACTTGCATATTAAACTAATGCCATCTTCTTCTTTAAGGCATAAAACGCAATCCATGCCTAGAAAACCGACGTCCAGACTGCGTGGTCAGGTCTCTTTGCCTAAAAAACAAATAATAAGAATGGCCGAAGACCTTATTACCTTAATCAGGGGAAGCCAACCTTCCCCCTCTAACAGACCTAGGACTGAATTTGATTATGATTCCTCTGACCAGGATTCTGAAATTTCTGTTTCCTCTGATGACCAGGGTTTACCCTTATCTACCTATGAGGATTCTGATGCAGAGGACTCTATTCCCTCTGCTTCTGCTCCAGAGGATTTCTCTTTTGGTGAAACCTTGCATACTCTTAAGGAATATTTTCACTGGGAAAGCCAGGATTACTCTGATTCTAAAAAGAGGTTTAGGGATTTCTTACTCCTGCCCCAACACAGGCCTTTAGCTATCCCCCCTGTACTGGACATTGTTGATGATGCCTTTTAGGAATCCAGCTTGGCCCCTGACTCCTTACCTCCTGCTCCCAGAAAACCAGATAGATATTACATGGTTCCTGACAATCACAAGTTCCTCTTTAAAAATCCAACTGTGGATCCTGAGACTATTTCACAAGGACCCAAGGGCATTAAGGCTACTACTGCAAAAAATCCTACCCCCTCTGATAGAGATTCCAGGGCACTGAATAGATGGGGTAAGAAGGTATACACTTCTGCAACCTTGGCCAAAAGGGCCTTAAACTGCCAGTTTCATATGTTAAAGTATCAGCAGCTTATTATTGGATTGCTTAAACTGAAAATTATGTTGATTCCTGACTGTACTGAAAATAAGGATTTACAGGATTTAACGCATTCTGCTGAACAAGTTGGAAAACATACTTTGCAGTGTGGTTTTGATTCACTAGAGGCATCTTGCAGGGCTGCTGTTACTTGGTCTGTACTTAGAAGGCATGCTTGGCTTAAGGAGCAATCTTTGCCAGATCATGTTAAAGCTAAATTGCTGGATGTTCCCTTACGCCCTTACACCAGGACCACCTGTTTGGCAATAAAGCAGAAGAAGTACTTAAAACGATGGAGGAAAAAGCTAAATCTATGCAAACTGTTAAATATGTCCTGCAAGTACAGCCTCCAAGATTTAGTAGGCATTGGCCCTCTAAGAATTGGTCCTTTCCTGCCTCTTCCAGGCCTTCTCAGTCCAAACCCAGAACCAGCAGAACATCCAGGCTTCAGTCCCAAAATACACATAAAAGGACTAAGCAGTGGGGGGCTCCCACTTCCAAAGCAGGGAGTAGTAAGACTCCCCCCCTATGGTAAACTGTCTCAATGACTTAACTTTAAAACTTCCAAGCCCTTCTCAACTGACTGCTCCTATAGGGGGAAAGATTGCTCTGCAGGCAAAAAACTGGGAACTCGTTACCCAGGACAAATGGGTTTTAAATATAGTTTCCCAAGGATACAGATTCCACTTCCACACTTTACCAGCCCCAAACGGTTGGCCAGATCTAACCCCAAATCAATGGGCAGAGGCTCAAAAGCAAGTTCTCTCTCTCTTAAGCATAAGGGCTATTCAATCTGCCCCAGAAGAGGAAAGGGGATAAGGTTTCTACTCAAGACATTTCCTGGTGCCCAGAAAAGACAACTCCTGGCATGCTATCCTGGATCTCTCTATCCTAAATACTTTTTTGGTGACCCCAAAATTCAAGATGCTAACTCTTCACCAGTTGCTTCCTATGCTAGGCAAGGATGCCTGGTTGGCAACACTGGATTTAAAGGAAGCCTACCTGCACATCCCAATCAGGGAATCTTGCAGAAGATACCTATGCTTCAAAGTGGGCTCCATGCACTATCAATTCTCTGCACTGCCCTTTGGCTTATCTACTGCACCCAGGGTATTCACAAAGTTCCTAGCTCCAGTCATTGCATTTTGCAGGCAAAGAAATATTCAAATATACCCATACCTGGACGATTGTCTAATTCATGCAGAAAGTCAGGACATACTTTTGAATCATCTGGCATTTGTACAAAAGGTGCTAACTTGTCTGGGGTACACCATAAACGAAAAGAAATCACATCTTGTACCCTGCCAACAAATTGTATTCCTGGGAGCAAGCTTGAACACAACTTCCCAGATGGCTTTCCTCATGCCAGAGAAACAAGTTCATTTGACAGCTTACTTTAAACTAATGGCCGCAAAGACTCTGCTATCTGCAAGACAAATACTGCAAGCCTTGGGGTTCATGGCCTCCTGCATTCTACTAATTCCATATGCAAGACTGCATATGAGGAAACTACAATGGTATCTAAAAAGCCTATGGTGTCAACATTCTCAGGATCTAGAAGCAATGATTCCTATCATACCTTGCCTACAGTTAGAGCTCCTTTGGTGGGCAGAGGCCTGCCACCAAAACAAGGTACTGCCATTCACTCTACCCCCCTGCCACACAAACCCTAACAACAGATGCATCAGACTATGCATGGGGGGCTCACTTGGCAGGGAAATGCATTCAGGGCAAATGGAACCCAAGTCAAATGCACCTGCATATCAATCAAAAAGAAATGTTAGCTGTACAGAATGCTCTGACAGCCTTCAAGGACCACATTCTTCCAGGACAATTAATGGTAAAGACGGACAACACCACTGTTATGTGGTACATAAACAATCAGGGGGGGAACCCACTCATACCCTCTCTGCAGACTAGCCATGGCTCTGTGGAACACAGCCTTGAGCTACCAAATGCACCTACAGGCTCAATTCCTGCCAGGAAAACTAAATACACTGGCAGATGAACTAAGCAGAAATCTCATGGACCCACATGAGTGGAAACTGGAACCAAAGACATTCAACATGTTGATAAACAAATGGGGGAGCCCAGAGAGAGACCAGTTTGCCTCCTCCCAGAACTACCAATTGGACTAATTCTGCACAAGGACTCCCCACAAACAAGCTTGGAAAGTGGATGCCCTGCCCTTCACCTGGAAAAATCTATCAGTTTGTGCCTTTCCTCCTCTGCCTCTACTCTCCAAGGTGCTACTAAAGATCAAATAGGACAAACCAAGGACTATACTGATTGCACCAGACTGGCCACGCCAACACTGGTACCGCCTCTTGCTCAGTGTGTCACTGCTGGCACCATGGCACCTGCCTCGGACCCCTACCTTGCTGTCCCAGCAGGAGGGCCAGATTCTGTACCCACAGCTTCAAACCCTGAACCTGGCAACCTGGCTAATTATCTGATCTCTCCGTTCCCGTCCCTCAGTAAGCAAGTGTTGGATGTCATTCTGGAGGCAAGGTGGCCTAGTACTAGAAAATCCTATGCTGATGAATGGAAAATATTCTGTTCCTGGAACCAAACTCAGGGGATGGGCACAGGAGCACCCAGCTTACCTCAGATCCTTCAGTACTTAACTGAGATGCTTCACAAGGGCCTTTCCTTTTCCTCCATCAAAACTCATGCCTTGAACATTTCAGCTCATTACAACACAGAACCACCCCTCTTCTCCCATCCACTGCTCAAGCAGTTCCTCAGAGGAGCCAAAAACTTAAGACCACCCAGGAGAGCCCCAACTCCAGCCTGAGACCTTAACTTTGTATTGGAAAAACTCACTCTATCTCCTTTTGAGCCAGCTGCAAATGCTGAAATTCATTTCTTGGAAAACAGCCTTCCTTTTAGCCATCACTTCAGCAAGAAGGGTGTCTGAATTGCAGACCCTTATGGCAGTGGAGCCTTTCATCATCTTTCATGTGGACAGGGTGTCCTCAGGACCAATCCCTCCTTCATGCCCAAGGTAGTATCCAGTGTGGCCCTTAATCAGTCCATTCATTTGCCAACCTTCTTTTCTAATCCACAGAACAAAGGGGAACGTATACTGCACTCCTTAGACGTATACAGACAACTTAGATTTTTACTTGAACAGGACTACATCTCTCAGGAAATCTGAACAGCTGCTGGTGGCATTTGCTGCAGGGGCAGAGGGAAGGCCATTCCAAAGTAAACCATTTCTAAATGGATAGGCCATTGCATTCATTTCTGCTATAAGCACCATGGAAAACCTATCCCACAGGGGATAAGACCACATTCAACCAGGGCTGCATCTACCTCTACAGCCTTTCTCAGAGGTGTCCCTACCAGGGACATCCTAGAAGCTGCTACCTGGACTTCTGTACATACTTTCACCAAGCATTACCATTTGCCAATTTTCTCTAAATTCAGAGCTAGCTTTGCCACTGCAGTCTTGCAGGGCCTTATAGCTGGTCCTAATGCTATCTAATTTCCTCCTCCCATCCTTAGCTTTGTGAATCTACCCAAATATGATGACTGCAACAGTGAAACATGAAGAACATAGTACAGTTGTGTACACTTAGCATAAATGTAGATGTTCAAGTGTATTCACTGTTGCAGTCCTGGTTACCCTCCCTCCAGCCCCCTGACTTCTTTGGGCTATACCTCTATTCCTTTTTCTATGCTTAAAGCTTTTTGGTGTATTTGCTTTTTTGTTGGAGATGTAACCTTGTATATGTATATATATATATATATATATATATATATATATATATATATATATATATATATTTAATCGCTTTCCATTATGGGGGCACCTGACATCTGGGGCAAGAAAAAAATGATGTAATGGTGTCGGCTGCATGCTTTATACCCCTGACTACCTGATGTCATGGAAGATGAGACAGCAAAAAACGTAGGACCCAAGATTTTGATAATCAGGCCGACTGAGGGTTATTGCAAGCAGATAACCCAACTGTGATGACTGCAACAGTGAATACACTTGAGCATCTACATTTATGGTAAGTGTACACAACTGTACTTTTCTTTGTGCCATGTACTGGGTCACTTTCCAGAACCTGGCAGAGTGCCTCTGATGCCTTGTTCTTTGCTATTACAACTGCTCTCTTTTTTGAGCCAACCAGTATTTCTTCTTTGAGTAGTCCATCTTCTCTATTTCACACTTTTTCCTGCATTCCTTCTTTCCTTTGATGACTTCCTGGACTTCTGCATTCCACCACCAACTTACCTAATGTACCCTATTTCTATATCTGGCTCGACCACAAATCCTTTCTATAGCCCTCACACATGCTGTTTTGAGGTGCTACCATTCTTCTTCAACTCAATCTATTCCCTCATCTTCCTGAGGTGCTAGAGCCCTGAGTGCCTCGTTGAACTCTTGTACTTTCTCTGCAGTCAACTTCCAGGTCTTCAGCCTAGTTTCTGTTGACATTTAGAGTCTTTTCTGACCACTGCTTGCAGCTGACTGTGGTAAGTAGTGGTTTATGCTATTGGCCTACTGTTTCAATGGGGATGACTTTGTATTCACTGATTCCACCCCAGTGTTCTTTCCTTACTAGGAGGAAGTCTACCTGAGTTGCATATTGGCCACTTCTGTATGTGCTCTTGTGACTGTCTGTCTCGCTGAACCATGTGTTGGTCATCATCAAGCCATTTGCCAGACAGAGGTCTAGAATGTCTTCTCCTTCTCTATTTCTGTTGCCCGACCCATGTGAACCCAGCAGTCCTCATGTCTTATTCAGTCTGTCCCAGTATGTGCATTTACTTCCCCCATTATCAACACCAACACATGTCCTGCTTTATGTATTAAGTATAGGCTGATATTTTGAATAGTGTCCTATCCTTACACTGAAGTCTGATTACCATGAGTCTACCAATAATTCTGATGACATCCCTCACCTTCATCAGAAGTCTCTCCCTCACCACAATTCCCACACCATATATAGTTGGCACTTCCCCAGAGTAGTAGACTCTGAATGCCAAGCCAAGTGGTTCATTCCATCTTCTATCCTGGATACAGAGGATATACAGCCTCCTCTTTACCATCATGTCATCCACTTCCAAGTTGTGCCTTGTCAGTGAATCTATAATGAGTGTAGCAATCCTTAGTTCATGTTCAGCAGGTTGATTGGATTTACATCCACCTATCACTCTACATAGCTAGCCCAGGTAAACCATGCTAGGCAACTGGACATTGGTGGACCAGTAGCTTATTGACCCAGGGCTGCTGGGCTTTATTGCTGGCACACACTGGCCAATACAGGCACATAGATCCCTCCCATTGCATAGGTCCCTGTCATAGGCTGGAGTAGTCCAGGTCTTCAACCCACTTTTCACAGGCAGACATCCATGTTCCTTATTGGCATCACTAGCTAACATGACCAGATCACTTAGAGACAGTTTTTACACCACTGAGTTGCTAACCCTGCCATGGTACACAGTCTGTGATCCATGTTCTCCAATCTCGGGGATACTGCACATCACAGTTCATGTCCAAAGTGGTGGTCTATACAACGCTTCCCCAATAGGCACCATCTAGAGTCTGTGCTGCTGCCCACAACTCCATTCTTAGGTGAGTTTGTGGTAGAAACATTCAGCATGTTTTTGAGAGATGGAAGGAAATCCCACAGAGACAAAGGGAAAATATGCAAACTCCACACAGGCATTAGCTGGAGGTCAGGACTGAAACTTATATCTTGTGCATGGGAGATGAAGACCTTATCCATTATGCCAACAATGATCGAGGCTGATCAATAATAATGGTTTATTTTTTTCTTACTACATCCTTCATCACAATCAATGCTTTAGTGCATTGTCAAATGTTTGTCTCCTTCACAAAACAACATTAATCATCATGGATCAATTGAGGAATTACTTCCTTCAACCTATCTGCCAGTATGGCCATAGATATTTTGTAATCTTGATTCAGGACTGATATTGGTCTGTATGAGCTTCCTCTTACAGGATACTTGCCAGGTTTCAAACTGGCAGTAATCGTTGCACCTTTCCAGGAGGGCAAAATTTCTTGCATTTAAAACATTGGTTTAGTACCCTCACTAGCCTATCTAACATACTATTCCTTCTCATTGTTTATAGTTTAGTGGGAATGCTATTTAATGTTGGGGATTTCCCATTTGGCAAACTTTTGAGAAGCTTCTCAAGTTCCTCCCTCATTACTGGCCTCATTATCTGATTTGCTGGAGTGCTTGTCAATTTCGGGATTTCACTCACGTCATATAATCTGTCATCACGTTATCTTTTAACACATTCTCAGACTCATGCATGTATAACCCTTTATAATGTCTGGTAAAACTGTTGAGAATTTTACTTGGTTCCTCTGTAACGCTACCTAGTTGATGATTCTCTGCCCGTTTTTGCTTAACTTAACCTTAGGGTTGTATTTTTGTGTCTCAGGAAAGTTACCCAGAAAATTGTACTAAAAGGTTTTTGAAGCAAATTGCCTTTCCCTCTCAAGTATACTATGAATGTCCTGTGGTGCTTCTATTACCTCTGCATCCAAACCCTCAGTTCTTCATGCCTTTCTATCTTGTTGTTACCTAAATCAGTCCTGTCATTCATTAATCGTAGATTTCTCATATTCTCTCTTCTTTGTAGCATACATTTTGAACATCTCCCTCCATTATTGTCAGGTTGAGATTAAATCTATACCTATGTTACTGTCCCTGTTTTTGTCCAGTTCTTCTACCAGTGTTTGCCACAATTTCGTAAAGTAACTTAAATTACTGCAGTTTACCAGACGTCTTCAGTGTTTTAAACTTTTTCTGGCTGATGTTCTAAGTGCCATCTGCATCTAAGCATGATTAGAAATTATAGTAGTCCCTACTTTTTACCTGACATCATCCGATGTCTACTTCAGTCCTCACATCTATCTATCTATCTATCTATCTATCTATCTATCTATCTATCTATCTATCTATATATCTATCTATCTATCTACCTATATTGCAGCACCAACGAGCAGCACATAGGCCAGTAGATTGCATTAGGGTACTCGTACGTGTTTTTTCTTTTTCCGCATACAGCATTATGCCTGCTTATTGCAAGCTACAAAATACAATTTCTGCTATGCATACAATGAGATCTTGCTGAAGACCCTCTGTCTCCATAGCTGGCAGATGATCAGTAACGATAAAACTGACAAGCCATATCACTACCATGCCTGGTGGTATGTGGTCAATTACATAAATGTTGTCAATGGCCAGGGATAAAACTATGATGCTCAACCAACAAGGTTTTACAGTGGTAGACCAGAAGTAGGAGAAAATGATAAATCAAAATGAAGAACCAACTTCAAGAATGCCACAACTCTACTTTATTGCAAAGTCTTCGGGGCTACTCCTTTCCTCAGTGTTAATACAAATCAATTGTTTCAATCAAGTTAAATACAAAATTATTAAAAACATATGATCACACCCAGCCAATTGTAAATCACATTCAATTAAAAACATTCTTAAAGAATACAGTATAGAAAAAACACTTAAAATTACACTTAGTGTGATTGCATTTGTCTCTTAACTAACACAGGTTTAATGCTAACAGAAGTGTTTAAGCCAGGTTACATATCTGCCTGTAGTCTTATAATCCAATTATATTCTTTATTTCCCAGGGCGTTATTAATATCACCACCCCTAGCATGTTTATAAACCATGTCTATTACTTTAAACTTAAACTCATAATTAGAACTAGTGTCTAGAATATGTTTACTCAAAGCATTTGAATATTAGATTTATGCTCAATTATTCTTTCTTTTAACTTACTAGTGCTTTTTCCAACATAAAAACAGGAACATTTGCTACAAGTAGCAAGGTAAACCACGTAGGTGGTATTACATGCTGCAGAAAGCCGGCAGACATAGTCTTTCTTTGCAGGCTCTTTAGACTCTCTGTTGGAGGTGCCCCAGGAGTGTATGTCTGCTGTGCATTAAGTTACTACACACTGGGCAAATTTGTATTGTACTGCACTACAGATTACATGCTCTATCTTAATTTTTTAGGAACGTCAAGGCTTCAGTCTACAAGACTATCAGTATAAGGTAAGGTCTATCTTATTAAGTTCTACCACTATACACATTTATTTTCATTTATTCACTAGGATTAAAGTTATGGTGATGTGTCTTACTTACTACGGGTATCTCCCATTGGTGTCTTCACTGCTGATGTTTTATCAGGCTCCTTCACTCTGGATATACTGTTACTTGATGTCGGAGAAGACTCAGACTCTGACAATGATGGCAGTCAAACTTTGGCATGGCTAGGAAGTGCAATAGCAATGCTGGATACAAGAAATGTGGAATCCAGATCCCCACCTCAGTCAGTGGAGATGGCAGCCATGCCTGTGGAGCTCACCACAAAGACACAGAAAGATGCTAAAGGACAGAAAGTTGCAGACAGGTCTAGTAGGTAAGTCTCCCCTATAGTAAAATCAACCCTGCTTGTTGCCAGTAACACTGAACATGGGGAAGGCGGAGGTGGTCAATGTGTGGCCATAAACACCATGGATGCCAGACCCTCCCCTGAACTGACTGTGTCAATGCCCACAACCCAGTGAATGTGCCAGGCCATCATAGAGGGACAGACTAACAACATGCTAGTCTTCTCTGAGATAGTGCATGTTTTACAGGGTGTGTGAGTTGACCTGATGGACATGTTCTGTGGGCAACTTGCATGACACAGGTCTTCCTGGGCACACAAGCAGTATGCCAGACAAACTTCCCATGGCCACTCCACTTCTACTTCCAGTGTTGAGGCCTGAGGGCTGTCATGGAAAGGGGAGGCCTAGGCTGGGCACAAGCCGCTTCCCTATTTCTACTCCACCATCCAGTCTGGAGCTGAGTAAGGTCAGGCATGGATATCCAATAAGGCATAGAGCTCATGCTATATAAATGCTAGGTATAAGTTATCACTCAGAATCATTCAGCATGCACCCACGTTCATCTGGTATAGTCCTCTCCTACTTCCAGCTCCTACACTGCCTGTTCATTGGGCTCCTCATCCACTGCTTGGTGTGCTGAAGCATATTCTTTCCCCTGCATATGTACTCCCTGCTACAACTGTTTACTGCAAGTGTGTTGTGTTGTATAACAGATAGAAAATATATTAGTACTTCTACAAGTACATACTACAGGGCCCCACCTGATGCATCCAGGTAGTGAAAACAGGCTGTCAGAAAGCCAAACACACACACTTGATGATGACCTGGATTTGTGACAGGGCATTACTGTAGCCATTGTCTGTCATGGTCTGTGAACTTCTGATAAGTGTCATCAACCATGGCTTCAGGACATATTCAGCATTGTCAACAAGGTGTCCCTGTGGAAAATCTCTGTGTGTCTGCCATATGTGATAGTTGTGGGTACTGCCTGGGTGGTCTGTAGAAACATTATAGATAATACCTTGTGCATTTCAGACCACCTGACAGCTTCACTCCTGCTCATTAGATGGGGCCTTTCTTTCAGTGTGGGTGCAGTCGATGGCCCCCCAGTACCATAGGGAAATCAGGTATGTCATAAAAAACCTGCATGGTGTTGGCTATCTCCTCTGTGTTAAGAGGAGTTTACATATGCTCTCCCACATGCTGTACCCTTTAATCGAGGAATGACTGGATGATCCTTGAGATAAACAACTTGGATACCCCTACCATGTCTCCCATCAGTCACCAGAAGATGCTTAGCTAGTATTCTCAAAGCCACACATCTCTTGGTGTCCACAGAGATAGGTATTCCACAAATCATATAGGCCTTCAAATGAGGGCAACACATCCTGACCATTTCCTATATGGTGACTCTGTCCACATCCTAGCAGTCCACAATTTCAGTAGCATAGAGATATGCAATTCTAGGCATAGATGGATGACATGGCACATCAGAGAGTGATGACGAGCAACACTCTGACTACCAACAGCGAATACAGTCCATTCCATATAAATGTTTGTTAATGCTGTAGCTACCCCCTACCATCATTCTGTGAATCACTGCCTATAACTCCAGGATCTTACTGTGCTGCAGCTACCCCCTACCATCATTCTGTGAATCACTGCCTATAACTCCAGGATCTTACTGTGGTCAATAACTCTGGAGCTACTGCATGTAGTCATGGAATATGTATGTTTCTGATTTGCTCCTCCATATTGTTTACCCTCATTTCTATCGGTGGAGTCCCTTATTTTAATAATGCTGCTCTTTACCATGTCATTATACCTCCATTAGCATACTATGAGGGCAGCAGGGTTTTTTTTTCATCCCTGTAATCACTTGGTGTATCCCTGAATCGCACACCCACCTCCTGTGTGTGGCCACGCATCTCACATAACTGTCTACTACAAAGCGATAAATGTTTCTGAATCCCAGAGTTAATTTGTTGATGTATTCTTTTGCTATCTGTATAGAAATGGACCACACACTGGACTTTTCAAGAATAGATGCATAGATGAGTAAGATAGATAGATATATAGCTAGATAGATAGATAGATAGATAGATAGATAGATAGATAGATAGATAGATAGACAGACAAATAAACAAACAAGGAATCAGTAATCATGCTTGTCTTTTTTCTCCAGAGTAATACAGAGAATCAGAAAAATATCCACAAAACACTAAGCTAGTCAAGAAGAAAACCAAACATCATGGGCTTCTTGTATTTATTTTTCTTTGTTAGATAAATAATTAGGCCGACTGCATGCAGCTTATTGTACTGGGACTGGACGCTAAATCATTTAGCAGCTTGTTGAAAGGATTAACTAAGCCCTCTAATGACATACAGAGTACAAACACAGGTCAGTTTCTATAGTTCCAAAAAAACAAGCACCAAAATACGATATGAATCTCAGTTTCTATAGTTATTGGCTGAGCAGCAGTAACTTGATTTGCTGCATGGCATTCATATATTAAATGATGGAGGACACAGACTTCAAGTGTGTTTATTTAACTAATTCAGTTAAGCGACTACATAAATATCTAGTTTAATTACTCTGTAGAGGTCCATTCAGCAATCCAGCACCAGTTAATTTGCATGATAAGGTGATCTGTCTTCAGTCAGACAAGAAAGCAAATATGGTCTAATTTAGTTACTTTGCAAACCTCTGCCTCTCCTGGGAGATGAATCACAAACTGCTTATAATAGAAGGCTGCCGAGTATAAAATTCTAAGAATGGCAGCAATGCTTGGGGGAATACTGGTTCTTCCCTGTTTTCCTTGTTCATTTTGATGTGTCAGAAATACTGAGTACCAAGCCTAATCAGGAAAGTTTTACATAATGCTGGATCATAACCCCACACTCAAAAAAGCAGATAGAACAGGGATGGAATCCAAGTGATGGAATGAAATATTTCCAGATATAATACTTGTAGTTCAACAGAGCCCCTCTCATTGGAGTCCTTCCTTAGCATCTTTATCATGTACAAACCATATTCTTAATATCCTGAAACAAGGACACAGAGGTTTTAACCTGCTGCTGACTTTGTGGAAAAGGTAGTTCTGTGTAATTTAGCATTCCTGCTTACAGCTAGAGTCTTTGGTCAAAACTTGTACAGGGGGCATCTGAAGTTAGCTATCCCACCAATATAGTTGAATGTCAGCAACGCAGTGGCCAGTTGGGTTGACTGAACAACGGATCTGGATTCAGTGGTACCCAACCTTGCATTGTTCTGGATTTGCAATTAAACAAC
Organism: Protopterus annectens; assembly: GCF_019279795.1. NCBI lineage: Eukaryota > Metazoa > Chordata > Ceratodontiformes > Protopteridae > Protopterus > Protopterus annectens. Next base: position 1,825,128,692 of record NC_056728.1, read on the forward strand.
TGGATAGTCAGAACAAACAGAACTGTTTTTTTTTCTCTCAGAAGTTTTTTCTGCTTCTTTGAAGAAAATAAAATTAAATCAAGCAGCATGCCCTTTCTTATTCTGTTTTTCTTGGCTAAGTAAATGAGCTGAATTGAGCAGCAAGCATTTTTGTAATTGGCAAAAACCTTCGAACGACAGAAAACAAACTAAAGTAAACCACCGCTAACTCCCAAAATCAGTGCAACCACGAAGTCCAATGCGACAAGTTCAAATGATAAAAATAAAACTTTTATTGCATTAAGCTACAATCCGAAGCTTTTCGTTAGCGCAATGAACTAACTTCTTCAGATAATTAAATTAAAAACGTTCGCGCCATTACAGCAAGACATTAAATACCTACAACAGTTAAACACGCCCCTAAATCCTTATTGAAAAAATGAAAGATACCGTTCATTTGAAATGATGTAATCCAAATAGGAATAAAATACAAGTCATCCACTGTCATATGGAGTATAAAATGTCAAATATAAAATGTCAAATATAAAACGTGTAATGCAATATATAACATATGATAAAATACAATAAAGCACAACTGTGTTTGGATTTAGTACTCGGAGCCAATACGATTTATTATTTATATATAATACGATAATATATTTATACCTAAATATAATTACTCGCTAACTTGTTAAATAAAGTTTATATAAATAAATATAAATGTAAAATATTAAACAATATATATATATATATATATATATATATATATATATATATATATATATATATATATATATATATATATCTATAGAGGTGTGAATGATGAATCTAATAATGTAACATGGTCCTGCCCTCCGAAAATACATGGAGGGTAGTGGCTACAGGGACAATAAGCGAGAAAGCACCACCAACGGGGGGCACGACAGCCCCAAGCATCACATCCAAACACCAAAAGCTCACTTCAAATATACTCACATTAAAACTGAAATACAATGTAATAGATATTTCAACTATCTGTGAAAGGTCAAAATTGTTACCGATACCGATTGCTAAAGATTGTATACTAACTAAAACCCATATCTAAAAGTGTATTAAAAATGTCGAACAATGTGTAAATATATGAATTATAAATTGATTAATTAAATTATTCATTAAAATACACTTGATATGCATTTAAAAAGGTCCTATAAATAAGACATTCATTACAATAAAACAATATTCTACATAATAGGAATACCAAACATAATAAAAATAGAACTGGAAAACAAATTACACTAAATAACATAATAAGAAAGCATAATAATAATAAATAATGGATAAATAACACTAGTTCAAGACATAAATACCCCGCCAATAAATTTCAGGGGAAACACCAACTGTCAAATAAAGTTCGTCACCGCACTAAACTTCTAAGTTTAAGGAAACAACTAATGGATAACGAGCTATTCAGGCCGGGATGGTGGTAGGCATCCAACCTCAACTGCCACATAAGTTCTCTACACTCCAGTCTGAGAGACTCTGGTCTCCCTGAGCTTTCAACAAGCAATTGGTCTATGACTGTAAATGTAAACTCATGACCTGGGTTATCTTGAACATGTGTAGCCAAGGCGTTTTCCATTCTCTTTCGCTTAATAGCGTACAAATGCTCTTACATTTTGTCCTGTAGTCTCCTGTCGGTCTTGCCAATATAGAAACCAGGACAGGACGAACATTGTGCTAGGTAAACAACTTGGGTACTAGAATAGGTAAACCTTCCCCTAATGAGGAACTTCCTGTTTCTAACTGAAAATGCTGTGCCTGCCTTGACAAATATGCAATACCTACACATGTTACATTTATACATCCCAGACCGGGGTGTGGCAGAAGGACGCCTAGATTCCAAAATGTCTTTGATATTGGGACCTCTCCTGTACATTACCAATGGAAATTGATTGAACTCTGACCGTACAAACAAATCGGAAGATAACAAATGCCTGTTCTTCTTAATTATAGCTATAATGTCATAGGCGTCTGTGTTAAAGGACAAAATGAAATGAGGCCTGAGTTTATTCTCCCCAAGTTCGGGACGGGTACAAAGTGGTTGAGAGTTAGCTTCAAAAACACAACTTCCCAGCATGGGTGAAAAATACCCTGTAAACCTTTTGACCCTAACTTCAGAACGCAACTCATCAATCAAGGTTCATAGGTTCATAGATTAGTACTAGGCTGACTGCTCTTGCGAGCCATTTTAAGCCTAGCCAATTATTCCTTGTGAGACTCAAACCCTGCACCTTGTGTTTGTAAGGCAAACACCTTAACCATTAGGCCACCCTCCCAACCCCGGTATCTTTGGCACAAAAATAGAGGTTGGCAATAAAACCACACTCATCCAAAAAATCATTATCGTCTGAAACCATCCTGGCAGCCCTCACCAGTTGACCCTTTACTATAGCTCTCTTCTGGTGTAGCGGGTGGTCACTATCAAAATGTAGATACGAATTGGAGAAGGTTGATTTACGATGGATTTTAGCTTTGAACCGGCCATGACCCATATCCTTGGACAAATCCACATCGAGATAAGATATTCTTTCCAAGTCTATTGTGGATGTAAATTTCAGGAAAGAGGTTGAATTATTGAAACTGGCCAGTAAGTCCTGGGCCTCTTCAAGCGTACCATTGAACAAGATGAAGATATCGTCCAATAATCAAGTGTACAGAGATACTTTCTCCTGTACCACAATGCCGGGAAGGACAAAAACCCTTTCCCAATGGGCCATGACCAGGTTAGCCACACTGGCTCCGCAAGGAGACCCCATCGGGACTCCAATCAATTGATGGAACCATCGGTTGTTGAATGCAAAGAAATTGCAAGTCAAAATGATATCCAACAATTCACCGACCTTAGAAATCTCCTTGGTAGGTGCTTGATGGAAAGACTTTTCTAGTTGGATCCATTCAAGTGCAATTTCATGAGGAATTGAAGAATATAAATCGATTACATCGATGGTCAGAAAATAGGAACTTCCATTAAATGTAATTGAGCCAACTTTCTCCAAAAAGGACCAAGAATCCTCAGTTATGTATGGTGAATGAACTATATACCATTTAAGAATAGTGTCCACCACTTTGGCTGCCGCATAGGTGATACTACCCCTAGCACTCACTAATTGGCGCATAGGGGAGTCACCAATGCTCTTATGTATCTTTGGGTTTCCAAATAAGACAGGAGTACGTGGAAAGGACACTGAGATGTAATTATATATGTCCATATCCAACGACCTGTTGATGAACATATATTCGAAATATGACCGGACTCAGTTCATACTTCCATTCAATGCACTCTTGGAAACTTCCCTATAGGTCTCAGTGGAGAGGATTGCCAACAACCTGTCTGTGTATTCTTCCTGGTCCATGACCACCAATCCACCCCCCCTTGTTCGATTGCATAATTCTGACAGATGAGGAACTTAAAGAATCCAATAGGTCCCTCTCAGTCTTGGATATGTTAAATTGGCCCGGGCGTTTAGAATTAAGTACATGCCGAATATCCATATCACACAATTGTTCAAACACCCCCAAGCAGGGAACCAAGGGTGGATTGTAAGTGCTAGGGATGTGGAACGGATTACTCGGTTGAATAAATCCTCCCAGGAGAAGTGACAGGTTCAATTTTCTCATGAAAAGTTTGAGGTCTAAAATAGATTTATCCAAGCTAGTTCATCTAGATGGTACGAAAGATAATCCCTTTTGTAATAATAATCTGTACACTAGATTCTTGGACGATATCTTCATCTTGTTCAATGGTATGCTTGAAGAGGCCCAGGACTTAGTGGCCAGTTTCAATAATTCAACCTCTTTCCTGAAATTTACATCCACAATAGACTTGGAAAGAATATCTTATCTTGATGTGGATTTGTCCAAGGATATGGGTCATGGGCAGTTCAAAGCTAAAATCCATCGTAAATCAACCTTCTCCAATTCGTATCTACATTTTGATAGTGACCACCCGCCACACCAGAAGAGAGCTATAGTAAAAGGTCAACTGGTGAGGGCTGCCAGGATGGTTTCAGATGATAATGATTTTTTGGATGAGTGTGGTTTTATTGCCAACCTATTTTTGTGCCAAGGATACCCGGAAACCTTGATTGATGAGTTGCGTTCTGAAGTTAGGGTCAAAAGGTTTACAGGGTATTTTTCACCCATACTGGGAAGTTGTGTTTTTGAAACTAACTCTCGACCACCTTGTACCAGTCCTGAACTTGGGGAGAATAAACTCAGGCCTAATTTCATTTTGTCCTTTAACACAGACGCCTATGATATTATAGCTATAATTAAGAAGAACTGGCGTTTGTTATCTTCCGATTTGTTTGGATGGTCAGGGTTCAATCAATTTCCATTGGTAATGTACAGGAGAGGTCCCAATATCAAAGACATTTTGGAATCTAGGCTTCCTTCTGCCACACCCCGATATGGGATGTATAAATGTAACATGCGTAGGTATTGCATATTCGTCAAGGCGGGCACAGCATTTTCAGTTAGAAACAGGAAGTTTCTCATTAGGGGAAGGTTTACCTGTTCTAGTACCCAAGTTGTTTACCTAGCACAATGTTCGTCCTGTCCTGGTTTCTATATTGGCAAGACCGACAGGAGACTACAGGACAGAATGTACAAGCATTTGTACGCTATTAAGAGAAAGAAAATGGAAAATGCCTTGGCTACACATGTTCAAGATAACCCAGGTCATGAGTTTACATTTACAGTCATAGACCAATTGCTTGTTGAAAGCGCAGAGGGACCAGAGTCTCTCAGACTGGAGTGTAGAGAACTTATGTGGCAGTTGAGGTTGGATGCCTACCACCATCCCGGCCTGAATACCTCATCATCCATTAGTTGTTTCCTTAAACTTAGAAGTTTAGTGCGGTGACAAACTTTATTTGACAGTTGGTGTTTCCCTGGAATTTATTGGTGGGGTATTTATGTCTTGAACTAGTGTTATTTATCCATTATTTATTATTATAATGCTTTCTTATTATGTTATTTAGTGTAATTTGTTTTCCAGTTCTATTTTTATTATGTTTGGTATTCCTATTACGTAGAATATTGTTTTATTGTAATGAATGTCTTATTTATAGGTCATTTTTAAATGCACATCAAGTGTATTTTAATGAATAATTTAATTAATCAATTTATAATTCATATATTTACATATTGTTCGACATTTTTAATACACTTTTAGACATGGGTTTTAGTTAGTATACAATCTTTAGCCATCGGTATCGGTAACAATTTTGACCTTTCATAGATAGTTGAACTATCTTTTACATTGTATTTCAGTTTTAATGTGAGTATATTTGAAGTGAGCTTTTGGTGTTTGGATGTGATGCTTGGGGCCGTCGTGCTGCTTTCTCGCTTATTGTCCCTGTAGCCACTACCCTCCATGTATTTTTGGAGGGCAGGACCATGTTACATTATTAGATTCGTCATTCACACCTCTATATATATATATATATATATATATATATATATATATATATATATGTATATACATACATATATATATATATATATATATATATATATATATATATATTGCTTAATATTTTACATTTATATTTATTTATATAAACTTTATTTAACAGGTTAGCGAGTAATTATATTTAGGTATAAATATATTATCGTATTATATATAAATAATAAATCATATTGGCTCCGAGTACTAAATCCAAACACAGTTGTGCTTTATTGTATTTTATGGTATATTATATATTGCATTACACATTTTATATTTGACATTTTATATTTGACATTTTATACTCCATATGACAGTGGATGACTTGTATTTTATTCCTATTTGGATTACATCATTTCAAATGAACGGTATCTTTAATTTTTTCAATAAGAATTTAGGGGCATGTTTAACTGTTGTAGGTATTTTATGTCTTGCTGTAATGGCGCGAACATTTTTAATTTAATTATCTGAAGAGGTTAGTTCATTGCGCTAATGAAAAGCTTCGGATTGTAGTTTAATGCAATAAAAGTTTTATTTTTATCATTTGAACTTGTCGCATTGGACTTCGTGGTTGCACTGATTTTGGGAGTTAGCGGTGGTTTACTTTAGTTGATTTTTGTAATTGGTCTGCAAACAAACTACAAGCTGGGCAAGTCAAATAAAAGTGAGAAACATATACTATCTGAACTCTTTCTAAACTGAAACTGTAAAGCATTTGCAACAAGCTGAGTTTGTCAAATACAAAAGTAAAGTCAGCATGGCATCTTGGGGTCCTTTGTGTTCATGCACTCAGATAAGTACATGAGACTTATCACAGGAGGATGGGAAGGTGAATCACCCAGCAGTTTGTAGGTAAGACAGTTAGCAGTATGATCACCTATAGCTGTATCAAGCAACAAGTATATGAATAAAGGCAACCAAATGTGTTTAGTAGGCAAACATCAATTGTCCTAAATATCAAAGGTAGTGAAACTCTCATAAAACATTGATTTCATTAAATTAAGGGGGCACAATTAATTTACTCTAATAATCATAAAGACCTAAGTTTAACAAATAAGTGACAGTCATCTGTTATGTCAAGCCAGCTTGTCCATGGACACCTTTGTTTTAAATAAATTATATGGGAAGGCATAAACAGATTAATTTTATTACTGCATAAACAATCATTGTTTGGATATAGACAACTAACCTGGACCAAGACCATGATGTCTGCTGTTGTATAACATGCTCTGGATGGTTAGTAATGCTGAGGTCAAGTATTTTTCACAGTTTTCATTATAATTCTTCATGCAACAATGTATCCTCGGTACAAAGGTCACTAGTTGAAGCACTAAGTAGTGATGACTTACAAGCAAAGACCATGGGAAGCTGGAGGGATTTGTAGAGACCACTAGTGGCTGGTGGGATTTGTAGAAACTGTGGAAGGCCAGTAGGACTTGTGGAGAATATGGAAGGCTGTTGGGATTTGCAGAGACCAAGGACAGCTGGTAGGATTTGTAGAGATCGTGGAAGAGTGGTAGGATAGGGACCATGGAAGGCTGGTGGGAATTGGGTCCCCAAGGGTTGCTACATGCATGCTGTACAGCTGGATATGGAAAACATTAGTTGTGCCTGCTTTTCCTCTGTAGCCAAAATATTGTCCATAATAGTTGATATAAGGAATCTCATGGAATGTTGAAACAAACTGCTAGCTTGAGTCATTCAGGGAAGAAGTCATTGACTTAAGCTGTGGCAAGGGTCATGTAGCATGACGTTATAAGCAAAAAAAATCTGTCACTGGCAATAAGGAGATGAGAGAGGTAAGCCCATATGTAGGCATTTTGTATATCCTAAGCAATGAACACCCACAAACAAACAGTTCTGCTAAAATTAATCTTACAGCAAGATCATTTGTCAATTACACCAAATACAGAATATGAGATAATGTGTTATTTAGTGCTTTAAACGGTGTCTCCTTACAATGGTCAAATTATGGTACCAGCAAATATTTTTTTAGAATCATCTCACCCCTCACACTTCCTATCATGCATATCAACTGTTCAGATTTTCACAGAATGTCTAGATTTTTGCATCATATTTTTGATCTGTTTCTCAAAGACTTTGTGGTAGTCTGGGAAAATCACTGAAGATTGAAATCACTAAATAATGACAGACATTTGCGTTTCAGACTTCACATCCTTCAGAAAATGCATGATAACACAAAACCTGTTATTCTAGCAACTTTCTAAGTTTATAAGTTCGATATTTATAATCTATCCAATTTTTGGGCCTTTATCCCGCCTTCATTATTTTTAGCTTTGTCCAGATTTCTTGTGCTAAGAGGTTGAGAGGTATGCTCTCTACTGTGGGTGACACAGCAGATAACACACATGCCTCGATGTTTTCCAAAAAAGAAACAGCAACAAAGTAATTAGAAGTAAGTCATTCAGTAACTGTTTTGTTTACAAATCACAGTTTGTAAGAAAGAAAAGAAAGAAAATTAATTATATAATGCCAATTCTTTAGCTAAATTATGTTTTCTGAAAATTATGCAAAATGAAACTGAAAAGCAAAATTGTAACTATCTTAGTCTCCTAGCTCACCAAGCCATCTGTAAAAATAATTAGTTTACTGAATGTGATTCTCTCCAAAGGGCAAGGTGTCAGTCACTGTGTAGTCCCAATCACTGTGAAGGGGAGGGGAAAGGAGCAGTTTATCTCAAGGTACCAGGTTATACGTGTGGGGGATGGGGGGACTATTCCATGCTTTATCATTGGTGCTCTAACTCCTTTATCTGGGGTTTTAGAAATGCCACAACAGACAGACAGGCACTGAAAGTTGTTTGGTCACAAAGGTGTCTGCAAATTCTGTATCCATGAAGCAAAAGGAAGTTATTGGTTGTTTGTGAGGTCAGAAAGTAATGCCAAAGGGCCATTGATATTAGTGGAAGTACCATAGTTAGCACTTGAACCATGACTGCAGTAGTAGGGCACAAAGATGGCACCCAATTTAGGTGCTGCTACATCAACTCTAGACCAACTTCTCCTCGACACAGCAAGGTATACAACAATGAACTTTTTTCTCAGAGGGATTGAAATTACAGCACTAGAAACTGTTCCAAACATAACAGTTCCCACTAAGCTGGAACTGCCAGGTGCCATCAGGTTGAGGAGTACAAGGTATGGATGGCAGCCATCAGCTGGTGCTACTGCACTATCCTACTAAAGTATCTATAGCTTGTATCTTGTTTGATGTTTAATAACACTGTATGGGGATAATTCAGTGTTTGTGAAAGACGTCAAGGTCACTATAGTCTCATGTCCACCAAAAGAGTTTAGTAATGTATATTTTAATGCCACATTCCAGATCTTTCTCCCACAGTATTCAAGAAACTTGTGTCTCCTCTGAACATTTCCTCTTCTACTGTGTTCATGATTGGTTTTGTAGCATCCATTCCTTTTCTGTTTGCCATTTTTCCATATATTATAGATTATATCATATTTGTCTGTCTGACCCAGCTCAAGCAAGCTTGTTAAAAATGTCAGTTACCATACCAAAGTAATAAATGTGCACAGGACAGAGCATTATACATGTGTTTCATTACATAGTATGGCCTCTTATATGACTGTTGCACAGGGATAGCAAATATAATACAAGTCTCAACTTATGTATGTTGGTTGACATTTTCAAGCCAATAACTACAAAGTATGCAACATACAGTTATTTTCAGACTTTCAAACTGTTACAGATTATTGCCATACATGTGATGCCTACTTCTACTATTTTTTCAGCTATGTTACCCAGTGCCACCAGAACATGAAATAAGGTCCTAAGATGCAAGTCCCTTATAAAATTCAATGTACATATTCAGCTGTCAAATTGACAGGAAGTTCTCACAAATCTGATTGAGCTACATAGATCCCACAAGGAAATATTCAAGACTATGTTTTAACCAATGAACGCTATACCTCCAAAGGCATCATAAATGTGCAAGAGAAATAAACTGATGTTGTGTAAAATATGGCTGTAAAAATAACCATGGAGATGATATGATTAGTACAATTTAAGCTATTGGCATATGTCTTAACATCAAAAATACAACACAGTTTGTTGGGAATATACCTATGATCTTTGGAAGAAGACATATATTTAAGTACAGTAGGGTAAAATGACAAAAGTACCAGAACAATGAAGACATATGAAAGACAGCCAGGCATTTATCTGCAGTGATCCAGACACCAGAACACTTGTTAACAGTAGTGAGTAGTCACCACTGCTAGTCATGGCCTAAGCTCTGCTTATTAATAATTCTGATTCAATGACAATAGCAGTGAATAGAACTTGTAAACTGCTAGACATGTTTTTATTAATCCAAACATTTTACAAAGAACATTAATAATGACACACACCACTGAGATGAGAATTTAAAACCTTAAACTACATTGGTGACATGTTATAGAACAGCAATAGAAAGGTCAGTTCATGTTTTTCTTAAAAAAAAAAAAGTTGATTTGAATAATCACTTATGGGTGAAGGGGATAACTCATGAAACCACGCAAGCTCATATGTGTGTAGTCTTTTCATATCTATCAACTTCTTAGCACAAGAAAACTGAACGAAGGCTAAAAATAATGGGAGGACAAAGGTCTAAAAATAGGGACAGATTTTGATATTTGCTAACTTAGAAAGATGCTAAAAAAACAGGTTTTGTGTTAGCATGCATTTTCTGAAGGATATACAGTCTGAAACTAAAATGTCTGTCATTATTTAGTGACTTTGGTCCTTACTGATTTGTCAAAAAATCATAAGTTTTATGAGGAACAGACCAAAAATATGAGGCAAACTGTGAACATTCTGTGTAAGTCTGAACATTTGAGAGGTATGGACAGATCGATTGACACCTGTTTTTACAGCAAAACTATATATGTGTGTGCTGGAACTATATCTCCTCCCTGTAATAAGTATAGTACTCATGTCAGCATATAGTTAGAACTACTTCTGCTCCACAGTGGCTTATTAGCTAATGGACATTAGGTAATGGACAACTCCAATACATGGGAATTTGTGTGCAGGAAATCTGACAAATCAAGACTCTAACAGGTCTCTGCAATTCCTCAATAACCTAATCGTTATAAGGAATTGTGATGACCTATTTCTGTATTCAGGCATTATGTAAGTGCTTGAAGTATTGTACAACCCCAATGTAAATTGTTTTGTAATCCAACCTTGAATAATGTTGCTTGTAGCATTTTGTTCCTGTACTTTTTCCAGATGCTTTGAAGTATTGCCAATTGGAATTTAACAGTTCAGTCAAGCTGTTGTTCCTTAATATAGCTAGAAACAGATATGATTACCTTTTTAGATAACTTGAATTTAACAAAAGAGGCTTAGAATAAGATAGCAGAATTAAAATTTATTATCCAGACCTGTAAATAGAATAAAATTCAAACGCCTCTTCTGTGGGAACAAGGATTGGCTTGCAGTCTTAGAGTGAAAGAATTTGGAAAATATTGTGTCAGTTATTTTGAACTTAAAAAAGAGACTAAGGCATTTGTGAAACACAGTAAAATGTAAAACAAATGTATACATATAGATACCTTAGCTTGTTATATTTAAACTAATTCTAAACTACAAATACTCCTATTTATGTAATTTCTTGCATAAACTCTAAAACAAAGTGTCTTTTAGAATGCATGTTTAAGTAAGAGCTCTGTGCCATACATCTAAGCTATATTTTACACAAAACCCATCTTATGTGAAGTACATTACAAATTTACAGCATTGGGTTCATAGGTTTATAGGGTCATACATTGCCATTGATCAGAGATCATTTGTAGCCTAGCCTCGAAATTCCATTTTGTCAGTGCTCTACAGCACAAAGTAACTACTAACTAATTTCTTTCCCTTTCAATGAAGGTTTGATGGGCCAGATCAGGGTTCATTTATGGTTTCCCCATCCATTTATCCAGGGTGCATTTATAGATTCATAGATACTCCAAGCTCACTGGGTCTCATGACCATTCTTGTCTTGCCAGTTCCCTTCCTCTGGCTGCACCACCAGGGCAGTACTGATCAGTCCTGTCTCTGGCTACACCACCACGGCAGTACTGATCAGTCCTGTCTCTGGCTACACCACCAGGGCAGTACTGATCAGTCCTGTCTCTGGCTACACCACCAGGGCAGTACTGATCAGTCCTGTCTCTGGCTACACCACCAGGGCAGTACTGATCAGTCCTGTCTCTGGCTACACCACCAGGGCAGTACTGATCAGTCCTGTCTCTGGCTACACCACCAGGGCAGTACTGATCAGTCCTGTCTCTGGCTACACCACCAGGGCAGTACTGATCAGTCCTGTCTCTGGCTACACCACCAGGGCAGTACTGATCAGTCCTGTCTCTGGCTACACCACCAGGGCAGTACTGATCAGTCCTGTCTCTGGCTACACCACCAGGGCAGTACTGATCAGTCCTGTCTCTGGCTACACCACCAGGGCAGTATTGATCAGTACTGCCTCTGGCTACACCACCAGGGCAGTACTGATCAGTCCTGTGGTAAACTTGTGGATAACCGTCTAAGTATCAGGTTTATCTTTAAGGGAAGATACCTTAACATGCACAAGGGGTGTTTATTCCAGAGGTTAGGGATGCACTGAGTTATAAAGCTGTATCTCCACTGAATTGTATTTATCTGTCTGTAAAGATTTAGGCCTTGGTTTTAGCATTATTCGAAATGTACTTGTGGAGAAATGAGGGTTCCAGGACACCCAGGTCTAATGGTATTGTAACAGAGATTCCCTTTAAAGTCTATAAGATAGTGAATTAAGAGACAGAGCTTTCAGCCTATGATGTTTTGGTTTAGAATCCTTTGGTGTCTTTCTAATTGTTTGATGAATTTAATGAGATACATTCCAAAGGGATATGAAGGGATCAGAGAGCTACTTTGTTTACACTTAAGGGAAGTCCCTTCCCTACATGCCTCAGTAAATAAAGGCTAAGTATTTTACATTTTTTACCCCTTTTGATTTTTTTTACCCCTAGGGTCCAACCTGTCAATCAAGCAGATGACATTTGAACAACCAACATTGATAGCATTCATATTTTTACATTTCTTACAGCCTAGTTCTTGACCTGGGTACCAAAGCCAGAAATTAAACATCAATATGTGCATTAAAATGAATTTTCACAGCTTCGCAGCTTACACTAATAATAAATAAAATAATAATAATGTAGCCTAGACTATTTGTGGCCTCTTTTTCTTAAAAATTCGATCTGATATTTTACTATGCCCGCACAGCCTATTTTATTATAAACACTTTTATTATAGTACAGCACACTTTGTCAGAACATTTCATTGATCAAAAAGCAAAACAATCAACAGAAAAGGTAATAACAAAACTGATACATTTTTAACCAAAATAGAGTTATATGGCCAAACAGAAAATGACAGATAATTTCCCCCTTAAATTTAACCACTATTACTTTACAGATCTTTAAGTCAATTACATTACTAACAGGTATAAAGAAGCCCTATAATATAATTGCATAAGTAAACTCTACATTGATTGCCATAAGCCTTGAGGCAGGGATGACATTTGTTAGTGTACTTAATCATAATTTCCCCCTCCATTTTTCAAACTTCTACCCCAATAATAGTTTGCAATAGCTATCAGGTGTCTTTTATTATTGAAAGATCAGTAGTTTTCCAACATTTTGTAATTGTGCTTTTAGCCCTCTCATGAATTGCCTGCCTGCCTCAAAAATATGTATTTATTTATTTATTTATTTATTTATTTATTTATTTATTTATTTATTGTCATTTGATTGCAGAAAAAGTCAGACTGGGTAGTTGCCTGTTTACAGCAAAGGTCAAAAGAGAAAAGCTCCAAAGTATTACAAAAATATTTTAAGAATAATAATTTTACAATCTTCAAAAATAACACAAAAGCTTCTACAGCTTAAATAATTATACCAAATTAGACATAATGTGAAAACATTGGTTAAAAAGAAATGCAACTTATATGACAATTATTAAACATTTATGGAAATTTTATCCAGTTTATAGAGAAATTAAAGGTGAGATACTATAATACAAACAGGAATTGCAGTCTGAAGTGAGACAGAAAACAGGATCATGGCATATTTAGAGAGAAAGTCAAGGTAGAGAAATCGAAGACGGGAACTGAGTGATCAGGGAAGAATTAGGAGGTATAAGATAAAAAATAGTTATTTGTTCATATTTGGCAATATTGTTTATTATGGATTTCAGAAAGAACAGAGACAGATTTTGGCTAGAAGTCTCTCAGAATGGTTTTAAAGGACTAGAAGGAGGGTATTGACCTGATGGATACAGGTAAGGAGGTCCAGGCTTAAGCAACATGGAATGAGTACAGGCCATGCCCAGCAGATTTGACAGGTTTGTGGACAGAGAGGAGTTTTTGGTCATTGAACCACAATAACCAATTGGGAACATAGCCGTTTAGAATGATGTTAATGCTGAACAAGCATGTGTATGCTGGATAATTTTATAGGTGGTAAGAAGCTGTATATATGTTAGTTGACTAGGTAGAACTAACCGATTTAAGCTTTTTAGCGCTATACAGTAGTGGGTTCTGAAAGGGGTATTTGGTGCAAATTTAGCCACTTTATTATAGCATTATTCAGGTTTTGATTTTTGTTTTGCCTGGAAGTTAGTGAGGATGAAAGCACGATAAACTAATGAAGGTAGAAGATACGCAGTGGCAAGTGCAGTTTTAGCTGCTTTGTTGAAAGAGTTTGGCTTTGTAAGACATCCATAATTTTTGGTGATTTTTTTATACAATTTTGTACATGCAGGTCAAATTTAAGATTATCATCCACTATCATCACTAATAACTTGCTATGAGAAGTGACTTTAATTGTTGTGTTATTAAGAAAGAGGATTTTAAAGTTTGCTTTTCATGAGAGAGGGATGGGAGAGAAGTAGGTTGTTTTGTTTTGTTTTGTTTTGGTTGAGCATGAGTTGTGAGTTATAAATGTTTCAGTGACTTTTAAACTTCCTGAGTAATACTTTTGGAGCTGTTCCAGGATGTCAGATGTACATATGAGTGTAGAGTTATCTGTGTATTGTATTAAGGAGACTTATTGTGTGGATATGTGGAGGGTGCTCGTGAGATGTTAAAGAGGAGGGAACCAAGGATAGAGCCTTGTGGTACACTAGTGGTCACTAGGATTTACAGAGTGAAGGTGCAGTGCCATTTATCTGACTGATATCTAATGGACAGGTAGCTTTTGAACCACAGAAGGAAACTCTGTCAAAGGTTTGACACAAGTCAAGAAATACAGATGAGACTAGTTTGCTGTCAGATATAGCTTTATTGGCAGTATTTATAAAAATAAAAATCCTTTGTGAGTGTCACCTGCCCAGCCATCAGGTCACCAATTTATTTTCTAAAATTCTGTAGACATAGACAATCCCAAACCAAATGGATCCAGAAGTATATCTCAGTATTCTTACATCTCCATCAAGTGCTTACAATTGTTGGGTACATTACACTAAGTTTTCTCAAGGTATAAACATATTTGTGAATGCATTTCCAGTCAAATATACAGAATATTTGGCTTTGCTGGTATAATAAGAGGTTTTACGTCATCTACTTGACAGCTTTCAAAGCTGGGGGTCTCAAGAAAATGTGAGTATTCCTCTCTTAATGTCTTCTTCACTTATTTCTACCATTTAAAGTTGGACATGTAGTCGTTCTGCCAAATGCTCATATTCCTTTAACTCATTTCTATTTAAGTGAAGATAACTAATCCAGTATGACACAGGACGTTCTTAAGTCAAAGTCCTCAGAATCTTTTTTTTTTTAACACTCACCATCTTCTTTACATAAAGTAATCCTGTTGCTGAAAATCATGCCTCTGTTGACACTGGTGCCATAAAATATTCTGTTGCATTTCCCATGATTTTCCGTAATATTTTAACTGTTGATGTCTGTCTACCCAACAGAATAAATAGACCAGACCCTGGTGTCCTTTTTTTCTCAAAAAAAAAAAACCTCAAAGAACTTCTCCCATTTTTCAGTGAAAAGGCTGTAATCAAACAATGTAGCCCCACTGATACATCAATGAAAACTTTTAAAATATGACCCAGTTCCTTAATCTAAAACATGGCATCACTCATTTTTCATTTATCTCTCCATAGGCTCTCTCCAAAATCTCAACAAGGTAAATGACTACTTTCTTCATTCCAAAGCAGTAGACCCACAGCTGTGTCATTTCAGATTAGTGTCAAATGCATGAAATACTCAGACTGACTAATTTCCTTAAAAGAGTCAGCATACCCTCGGCCATTTGATGTTTTGCTATTCCACCATATGAAAACCACTGCCAACCTCCTCTGCACATTCATAAAGAAATCAGTCATAAGCTATGACTCTGACTTGCCTATATTACCCATTAAACACAGAACTTTCAATAGCTATAAGTATCTCTGGCTTCCAGTTTCATAGTTAAAATCATTGCCGAATGCTCAAAAATGAGATAAGCTATACCTCCACAAGATCTACCAAATAAAGGTTCTCTCAGGACAAAAGAAGTCTGTCTAATCTAGAGTATCCACTGTATGGCAGCAAGTATCAGGTAAATCAATTCCTGCTGTGTTTCATAGTTTCATAGTTTGGTACTAGGCTATCTGCCCTGGGGCATTTATAAGCCTAGCCATAGTAATGTGGCTTTCGCCACCCCATGTAATGGTACAAAAGTGTACAGAATAGATTTAGAATACTGTGCCTCTGTCTAGCAGTGACACAGTGAAGACCCCCTTACATAATAGAATTAGTTTACTGTGCCTCTGTCTAGTAGTGACACAGAGATGACACCTGGGGTAAACCTACGATCTCCCATCCACTCGTCAAGATTTCTCTTGAAGAGAGTCACCTGCCTAACATGAACTGGGATTCTGTTCCAGAGTATGGGAAGCCTCTGAGTTATGAATCTGTCCCTCCAGCATGTCCTATTCATATTTGTGCTGAGGTTCAAATCTTTAGCTCTCGTGGTTCTGATGGATTTGGATTTTTTGAGGTGGAGCATGTCCATCAATTCCTGATTGGACAAGGCCTTGTATGTCAGGCACAGATCACCTCTGAGTAGGCGGTATGCTACTGAATAGAGTTGGAGTTTCTTTAGTCTGGCAGCATATGACATATGTTGGAGACCCTTGATCCTCTTGGTGAGGTACTTTTGGGGTCTCTCTAGCTGTTGCAAGTGCCGGGTGAGGTACATACCAAATGGGGCATTGTACTCAATCGTGGGCCTGATAAGGGAGGAGTACAGGGGCACAATGACCTCCTTTGATCTGGATGTGAATCCCTTCATGATAAGGTGGGCAAGGTAGAAAGTCTTTCTAACCACTTTGGCAATGTGGGTGTCAAATGAAAGGTCACTATCGACTTGGGTCCCTAGGTCTCTGATTACTTTTTCCATACTCAGTGGGTTACCGCCTATGTGATAATTTGTGGGCACTTTGTTTTTCCCAAAGGGGATGACTATACATTTTTTGGCATTTAGTTTAAGGCCATGACTCCGGCACCAGTTGTCCGTTTCAGTGAGGCCTTTCTGTAGGATGTATGTGTCAACTGGTGTGTCGACTATGGCGCCTAGTTTGCGGTCATCTGCAAACTTTCTCAGCCAAAACCCTCCCATGTTTGCTTTCACATCTGAGAAATAAATGCCGAACAAGAGGGGTCCCAGGACAGACCCCTGTGGGACACCACTTGTCACTGGCTTTGAGTCTGACATGGCTCCAGCAATTTTGACTTTATGGGTTCTATCCTTTAGCCAGTTTGCCACCCATCTTGTGACATATGGATTTACATTTAAGCTGTTGAGCTTGTCTATGATGCCAGAGTGGGGTATTGTGTCAAAAGCTTTAGCCAAGTCCAGGTAGGCTGTATGGACTGCTTTGCCCTCGTCAATGGCTCTAGTGACTGTTTTGAAAAAGTCAACCAGGTTCAAAAGGCAGGATCTGCCCTTTACAAAGCCAAACTGGGTGGGATCAAGTGTCTGTAAGTCCCCAATGTCTCTGTTTATGAGTTCCATAATGATTCTTTCCATAGCTTTGCAGACCAGGATGGTTAAGTTTATGGGGCGGTAGTTACCAGGGTCAGTAGAGGTGCCTCCTTTGTGGCGTGGGACTACTGTTGCTGTATGCCAGTTTTCAGGTACATATCCTGTAGTAAGGCTAAGGTTAAATAACATTTTTATGTGCGGGTTTAGCTCCTCTTGGAGTTCACGTAGCACACAACCCGGGATACCGTCAGGTCCCATTGATGCTGTGTTTTTAGCTTTGCTGAGGGCGGTTCTCACCTGGACATCTGAGATGACAGAGAGGTTACATTCAGCTGGGATAAGTATTTCTTCTTTTGGGGGTGAGGAAGGGGAGAAATTTGCACTGAACCTGTCTGCCAGAATGTTGGCAATATCTGTGGGTTCAGTGTATTTTTAGTCATTGTGAACAAAGACTGAACATATCTGAGGGTTTCCCAGGTTTCTAACATAGCTGAAGAAGGCCTTGTGGTTATCTTTAGTGTCCATAGCGATTTTTCTCTCAAAGTTGGCCTTGGATGTTTTTATGAGAGAACGTAGCTTTCTACTAGTGCTGATCAGAGATGCCTTCTCTTTATGGGATTTTGCTCTGACGTGCAGTAGCTTCCTTCTTTTGTTATACAATTTGTTTATGGCTGGGTCCAGCAGACAGGATGCCTTCCCTTGGTGGAGAGGGTCTTGGTTTTATTTGAGATTGCATGATCCATGCATTCTTGGAGATGTCCGTAAAAAGCATTTGTGAAGGATTCAGCATTGTGGGATGTGGTTTCCACTGTCCCAGTGGGCTTAAAGGATACCATCTCAGTTTTAAGAAGTGTAAAGTCAGCTTTTGAGAAGTTTTTCACTGAAGTATTTTGTGATGGGGGTGGGATATGTATATCCAGGGTGATTAGTTTGTGGTCAGATCTCACTAGTGAGGGGTATACTTCTGGTGTGGAGCACTTTGTCCCCATGTTTGTGATGATCAGGTCTAGTATATTATCTCCCTTGTGGGAGAGGTGACTAGCTGTTCCATTGCGTTTGAATTTATGAATTCCAGGAACCTTTGGGCTAGGGTGTTTGGGCTAGAATAATGCACCCAGTCTATGTTAGGGTAGTTGAAGTCTCCCAATATGATGGTGTTTGGTGAGACATTCATATCCTCCAATGTCTTCAGGAAGGCTGAGTGGGGTTCCTGAGATTGGGAGGGTGGTCTGTAACATGCTACCAGTTGTATAGCAGTTTTGCCTATGGTTAGTTGCACCTGGATGGTCTCTGATGCTTCATGTGTTGCCACTAACCTGGAGGTGTGGGTGTCCTTGATGAATATGGACACTCCCCCTCCCTTTTTGGTTTGGCCCGGGTTTTGGGGCCGAAAAGCATGATACGAGGTATAGCCTGGTAGTGCTGGGGTGCTCTCAGGAGCCTTGAACCAGGTTTCAGTTACTGCACAGACATCGATGTCCTCCATACTGAGGAGTGCTCCGAGAGCCTGCATCTTGAGATTTAGACTTCTGGCGTTGAGCAGCATTACCCTTAATTTTTTTCCATTTTTGTTTTCTAAGGAGGTGGGTTTGTCTTTTGAGCCTTGCCTAAAAAAGGCACTATGGGGGAGGCAAGAGCCTTAGCCAATATCCAGAAGCCCAGTGGTGACAGATGCAAGCCGTCCCTTGCGAAGCAGCGAGGCTTGTCCAGCATGTCATCCCAAGCAGACAGACATTGGATCCTCCTAGAATGACACCAGTATTTGAGCCAATTATTAAAGCTGATCATCTTGTCTTTGTATTGTGGCATCATTCTTGGTGAGGGCAAGATGTTGCTCAGGGTCAGGGTCATACCAGCCTGGGCTACATAATCAGAGAGCTCCTCTATGTCTCTTTTCATGTAGTCCAGGGAGGTACGTCTCAGGTCATTCATGCCGGCATGGACAATGACGGAGTCATATTTGTACTTGCTTTGGAGTGACCTGAGTGCATGTGTTATGTGGCGGATCCTAGCTCCCGATAAGCAGCTCACCGTTACCCTCTCCTTGTTCAGCCTGGTAAGCGGAACGTCAGTGTGTCTGACTATAGAGTCACCTATTACTAGTGTATCAGGCATGGTGTTTGGCCTTAAGGGCTGTGATTGTTTGACACACTGATTTATTGAAGTATGTGATGCATGTGTTATGTTTTGAGGTGATGGATATTTGGGTGTCTGCTTTGGGAGCCTCTGTTGTTTTGGTAAGTTTTTTGTTAGAGCCTCCGAGTATGTCTTTGTGTTATTATGTGTTTGGTTTGCAGTTGTGGTAGGTCTATGTGGGACTGGGTTTGGTGTGTGTGTGGTTACCTTCTCTTCCTGTCTGGTCTTGCCAGTCCTGAGTTGAGAGAGTTCAGCCTCCAGTTTGGCTATATAGTTGCATCTCTCACATGTATTTGTGTTTGTTGGGAGGAGGAGAGGGTTGTCTGTGTACATGAGACAATTGTAGCATTGTCTCAAGATTCCCAGATTAACCAGCTGAACCGGAGAGGATGCCAGCAATCTGCCACTTGACATGCTAGAATATTATAAGGGAGTGCTGTGCCTTTAAGGGAAGTGGGTACTCACAGGGAAGGTAGGTAGATGTAGTGCTTACTTTAGTTAGCGAGTGCTTACTTAGAAGAGAGGTTTTGAGAACAAGTGCTAGGCTTATAATAAAGCGATTAGACTAGATTATTATAAGAGTAGAGCTTTCTTAAGGGAAAATTTGAAGAGCAGACTTGGCGGAGCCAGAAAAAGTTTAACCTTGTTTAACCGGCGCTGCGTATGCGCACAAATGCGCAAAGCCGTGCAAACACGGATTTTAAACAGGGAACTTCAAAAGAACTAGAAATGGTCCAAAACAACCAATTACTACAAGCTCTTGTGCTGAGGTCACTCCTTCAGGGACAGACAGGCTGCTCAAGGCTCCCCACTCCCACTGGTGAGCAAAGAAACTTCCTTCTATCCAAGTAAGGCAATGGACACCACAGGAACTACACCACAGCCCAGAATACAGCAAAGCCTGTATACTGGTCTAAACTAGTTGAGGAGAGGCGGGAAAACAAGGATATTTTTTTTTTTTTTGTTTTTGAGATAGAAAGCACACAGAAATGCAGGAAACAGTAATAAATCAGTTACACAGGCTAGCACACTTTAGTGGGCAGCCTCAACAGTTAAATTTAACAAACGAACAAACAACTTTCGACCAATTTTTGACTAAATGAAACTTTAAGTGCAGATAATATATAATGCAACAAACAGTTAAAAAAACAGTTTAAGCTTGTTCAAGGTAAGCAAGAGAAGGTATTTCAGGTAAAAACAGCAAAAAATACTTAAATCAGGAAAGTAGTCACTTTTCTCAGTTCTCTGCTGCTAGGACCACTCTGCAGGACCACGAGGAGCTGTTGCTGAGTAGTATAGTCAGAAAAAATGCTCAGAGGTGGATTTTAAACAGGGAACTTCAAAAGAGCTAGAAATGGTCCAAAACAACCAATTACTACAAGCTCTTGTGCTGAGGTCACTCCTTCAGGGACAGATAGGCTGCTCAAGGCTCTCCACTCCCACTGGTGAGCAAAGAAACTTCCTTCTATCCATGTAAGGCAATGGACACCACAGGAACTACACCACAGCCCAGAATACAGCAAAGCCTGTATACTGGTCTAAACTAGTCAAGGAGAGGCTGGAAAACAAGGATATTTTTTTGTTTTTTTTTGTTTTTGAGATAGAAAGCACACAGAAATGCAGGAAACAGTAATAAATCAGTTACACAGGCTAGCACACTTTAGTGGGCAGCCTCAGCAGTTAAATTTAACAAACAAACAAACAACTTTCGACCAATTTTCGACTAAATGAAACTTTAAGTGCAGATAATATATAATGCAACAAACAGTTAAAAAAACAGTTTAAGCTTGTTCAAGGTAAGCAAGAGAAGGTATTTCAGGTAAAAAACAGCAAAAATACTTAAATCAGGAAAGTAGTCACTTTTCTCAGTTCTCTGCTACTAGGACCACTCTGCAGGACCACGAGGAGCTGTTGCTGAGTAGTATAGTCAGAAAAAATGCTCAGAGGCGGATTTTAAACAGGGAACTTCAAAAGAGCTAGAAATGGTCCAAAACAACCAATTACTACAAGCTCTTGTGCTGAGGTCACTCCTTCAGGGACAGATAGGCTGCTCAAGGCTCTCCAATCCCACTGGTGAGCAAAGAAACTTCCTTCTATCCAAGTAAGGCAATGGACACCACAGGAACTACACCACAGCCCAGAATACAGCAAAGCCTGTATACTGGCCTAAACTAGTCAAGGAGAGGCTGGAAAACAAGGATAATTTTTTGTTTTTTTTGTTTTTGAGATAGAAAGCACAAAGAAATGCAGGAAACAGTAATAAATCAGTTGCACAGGTTAGCACACTTTAGTGGGCAGCCTCAGCAGTTAAATTTAACAAACAAACAACTTTCGACCAATTTTCGACTAAATGAAACTTTAAGTGCATATAATATATAATGCAACAAACAGTTAAAAAAACAGTTTAAGCTTGTTAAAGGTAAGCAAGAGAAGGTATTTCAGGTAAAAAACAGCAAAAAAATACTTAAATCAGGAAAGTAGTCACTTTTCTCAGTTCTCTGCTGCTAGGACCACTCTGCAGGACCACGAGGAGCTGTTGCTGAGTAGTATAGTCAGAAAAAATGCTCAGAGGTGGATTTTAAACAGGGAACTTCAAAAGAGCTAGAAATGGTTCAAAACAACCAATTACTACAAGCTCTTGTGCTGAGGTCACTCCTTCAGGGACAGATAGGCTGCTCAAGGCTCTCCAATCCCACTGGTGAGCAAAGAAACTTTCTTCTATCCAAGTAAGGCAATGGACACCACAGGAACTACACCACAGCCCAGAATACAGCAAAGCCTGTATACTGGCCTAAACTAGTCAAGGAGAGGCTGGAAAACAAGGATATTTTTTGTTTTTTTTTGTTTTTGAGATAGAAAGCACAAAGAAATGCAGGAAACAGTAATAAATCAGTTACACAGGTTAGCACACTTTAGTGGGCAGCCTCAGCAGTTAAATTTAACAAACAAACAAACAACTTTCGACCAATTTTCGACTAAATGAAACTTTATGTGCATATAATATATAATGCAACAAACAGTTAAAAAAACAGTTTAAGCTTGTTCAAGGTAAGCAAGAGAAGGTATTTCAGGTAAAAAAACAGCAAAAATACTTAAATCAGGAAAGTAGTCGCTTTTCTCAGTTCTCTGCTGCTAGGACCACTCTGCAGGACCACGAGGAGCTGTTGCTGAGTAGTATAGCCAGAAAAAATGCTCAGAGGCGGATTTTAAACCGGGAACTTCAAAAGAGCTAGAAATGGTCCAAAACAACCAATTACTACAAGCTCTTGTGCTGAGGTCACTCCTTCAGGGACAGATAGGCTGCTCAAGGCTCCACACTCCCACTGGTGAGCAAAGAAACTTCTTTCTATCCAAGTAAGGCAATGGACACCACAGGAACTACACCATAGCCCAGAATACAGCAAATCCTGTATACTGGTCTAAACTAGTCAAGGAGAGGTGGGAAAACAAGGGGTTTTTTTTGTTTTGTTTTTTTGTTTTTGAGATAGAAAGCACACAGAAATGCAGGAAACAGTAATAAATCAGTTACACAGGATAGCACACTTTAGTGGGCAGCCTCAACAGTTAAATTTAACAAACAAACAAACAACTTTCGATCAATTTTCGACTAAATGAAACTTTAAGTGCAGATAATATATAATGCAACAAACAGTTAAATAAACAGTTTAAGGTTGTTCAAGGTAAGCAAGAGAACTTCATCCACTAATCACATATTAACACAATATGAATAAAATCACTTCTCCAGCCATGGTAGTTTAAAGAAATAAGGGCCTTGTAAACTTATAACACTAAACAAAACTGTATTTATCACTGATCACAGGGATCTGGGAGATGCATGTGTGATGCCCCTGCACTGGCCCAGTAATCAAGGATCCTTAATCCTCACCACTGGCAACAGTGAGGGACATACACAATGGGAGGATGACAAGTACACACACAGTAAAGTACAATTTCCATTAAGAGCACACAGAGATCACAGTCAGTCTGGGGGCTGGTTCCTCCCTCTTTCTCCAGATCTCCAATAAGACTCCCCACTGGCACAGCTATAGGGTTAAGATCTCAGCTGAGGGGTCAAGCCAAGACCTCCAGCACCCTCTCTGTCCAACTAGTACTTCGTGTCCCTGCTCAAGTAGCTGACACATGCACACACTTTGAGATTTGATTTATATACAGACACACACACACACACACACACACACACACACACACACACACACACACACACACACACACACACACACACACACACACACACACACACACACACACACACACACACACACACACACCTGGGGAAGGCTGGCACAGATTTTCTAGCTATGCCTCCTTCTGCCCAGACTATAAGGTAGTTATCACTGCCACCAACCCCTACTTATCAGCTACTATAAAGGCCCTTACAAAGTGTGACCAATCCTACTGTGTAATGTTACTATTATCCAAATGGTAAGTGTGACCAAAACCAAGGCTATTTAGGAGTGGCCTGTATAGTGTCACCAAATATATATGCAAGTACTAAGAGCTTAAATATGTCTCACAAATATCAGCCACAAAGACAGGTTTAAATATATTTAATAATAAATAATAAAAGAACAAGACAATACTCAAACAACACAGTGACTGCAGAGTTCAAAATCACAGGAAATATTTTAAAATAACATTGCAGGACAGTCTCAAATAAATACAGAAGACATCTAAAGTAATCTTTATTATAATCCTGTCTATATCTAAGAGAGATTACTGTACCCTGGTTATTTACTATTAACAAGGCAAGTGCTGATGAGAGGATATTTCCAGGTCCAAGACAAGATACAAAATGCCCTGTCTCTCTATCTGAGAGAGTTTTTAAATTAATATCACACATTACTGCTGGTTCAGCCTGGATGACATCATCTTTGTCACCTGCCTTCAGTTTCCAGGCTAACAGAAACTTAGCAAAATTTAATATTTCTATGTGAAAAATACATATCTCTCAGATGTTTGCTCAGAACTGGAAGTTGTAAAACAAACGCTTTTACATTTGAAATCTAGTAATTATTTCTGTTTTAAGACAATAGGAAAACCTCTAGCTCTAGAAATTGTGTCTGCTTACTGAGAGATAACACAATCATAAATCACTTTACTTTTCAACTTGTTTTCTTGAAGTTTTGCAAGTTAACTTTGTATGTTCCAGATTACTTTTCAACTTATTTTCTTGAAGTTTTGCAAGTTAACTTTGTATGTTCCAGATTCTACTATTAAAGCATACATTTGAACAGGTATATAGTTTATATACATTTCTGTTCTCTTCCAGTAGGGTACTCTGTGGTTACATTCTTGAAGCTCAGTACATAGCATACAGTTCAACACACACTTCTGCACCAGTAGTTTAATATACACATAACGTATAGTTCTATTACATTTGTAAGACAAGCATATGAATCATATTAATATTCACAAATGACACACGACTATCCACAAAATTCCAGATAGTTGGGCTGGCAGTGTCACAACATGTATAGATGTTGACATAATGAGACTTCTTTTTCAAGCTCCTTTCACCTTCATATGTTATGCCTTAGTGTCCTATAACTAACCAGAAACTCGAAATTCATATCTTCCATGCTATTACAGTGCCCCTCTTTCTGACACCCTTACATATTGAAGCTCCCTCATATTGTAAAGTCTGCCTCAAAAATCAAGTTTACTAGCCTTAAATGTATGTT
Organism: Protopterus annectens; assembly: GCF_019279795.1. Lineage (NCBI taxonomy): Eukaryota > Metazoa > Chordata > Ceratodontiformes > Protopteridae > Protopterus > Protopterus annectens. Next base: position 1,825,154,020 of record NC_056728.1, read on the forward strand.
TCCTGTAAACATATTATATGCTGAGAATGTCTCCTAACATATTCAAGGAGCCTTGACTTTTAATCAGGCTTATTAACCAATTAATTTTTCAGGACATTACTCACAACACATGAAGTAAGTGACAAATCTCTCATAATCTACCATCAGTTTGAATATTAACATCTTTCAATTTTCCTGTACCCAAAAAATAAATACTCATAACATATAAGCATTAACTTTCATTCTAAGCTAAGTCCTCCAACAACATCGTTGAACAAAATATAGAAAGAGAATCCATTACTACTGTTATTTTGTTCCCACTGTGAAAGCAACTCTTATTTTTTTTCAGTATTCTGTTATCCATTAAATCATGTATCATTGCTACACAAATTTTAGGTCTGTCACTAGCCAAAGTCAAACAATAGAACAGGTAATTGGGAAATAACATCATAGCTTCCTGGCTAAAACATAGCTTATTATGGTCTAATTTTTCTTTAGACCTTCTCCTCATTCTGGAGCTATTATCTTTTCAACTATATGCAAAGAAACATTAGTGTGTGTCCCCACCAACAATTATTTTTATAAAATAGGAAACAGAGGAACATGAAATCCCCCAAAACACCACACACACACTCCTATCCGACATTTTCTTCACATTAAGTATATATATGCCCTACCCCAAAAAAAAAAAAATACCCCAGAAAAAATAGTAATATGTTTTCAGTCTAAAAATATTCTCCATGTTATAAAAACAAAAATAACAATGGACTAAAACAAGGTCCAGGGGTCATAAAATAATCACATTTAATAAAAGGTAAAACAGCAATATACAATTGGTAAGTGCTTTTGTAACAGCTTCTTCAGACCATAAAAACTTCTACCTAACCAACATCAATTAATTTATATCAGAGACAAATCATTAATAGCCAATTAAAAAAATGAGAAGGTTGCCTTAAAGTCGATTTTAAAGGGATGTGATCTTAGGACATAATATGTCATGTCTTTATGCATTATATTTATTTACAGAGTTTTTGATATGTTTTTATATGTTTATACATATGTTTTATTTATTTCTCAGTGAGTTCTTGATGGGAAGTGTTTTAATGTATTTCTTTATTAGGCTGTTATTATACATGAGGCATGTTTTTTAATTGGCTATTAGTGACTTGTCTCTGATATAAATTAATTGATGTTGCTTAGGGAAGAGTTGTTATGGTCTGAATAAGCTGTTGTGAAAGCACTTACCAGTTGTATATTGCTGTTTTACCTTTTATTAAACGTGCTTATTTTACGACCTCCTGGACCCTGTTTTAGTCTGTTGTTATTTTTTGTTTTTGTATGACATTTATGTTCGTCAGTGGAATATTTATTCCTGTGAGCGTATTTTGTTGGACATTCTCCATCTTATATTTTGCTTTTGTCTCAAGTTGGCACTGAGATTCAAATTAGATAACTGCAAATGGCAATTACTCATATGGAATTGCCAAAAGAAAAATGCCCTACTTCTAAGAACATGGTTAGACACTCAAATTAGCAGCTCTTTACCATCACCACTTCCACAGTAGTTATGACTTGATGTGTAATGCACCCACTAACAGCATAAACATAAACTGATGCATCTTAACTGCCCATCTTCTGACTCCAAGCACACAATAATATTGTAGATGCTTTTCTTTAACATTTTGCACAAATTTTAACAAACACGAATCTCATAATCAATCCCTGTTACATAAGTTATTGGTGTCTGCTTAATCTTTTAACTCATCCACTCCTTCATTTTTACCGCATGACAGCTTTTACTTACAGTCTGAAAAGCTTGTCCATTATATTCACTCTCATATGATAAAATTACCAAAATAATCTAAAAGTGAGCAGAGGACTGAAAGTTCCCAAAGTAAAGTCAGCTCATCTATTCAGCTATTCAGCTGTTCTTGTATCTTCAGCTTCCCCTCAGTCATGGTTTGCTTGCAAGCCTTTCTTTCTTTCTTTCTCTCTCTGTGCCAGTTTCCTTTGAACCATGGATAATATGTCAGGATGTTTTTCTTCGTGGTTAAACCTCCTTTCATACCTCCTGTCCAAGTTGTTCCCTGATCTTGCACTTTCACCCTGCCAGCCCAGCTCTTGATTGCCTCTACAGCTTCCTCAGGCTCCAAGAAAGTGTTTACATCATGGAGAAAGAGGAATGCAAACTATGCTGGATACTTCATCTGAAAATCCAATTTCTGCAGCTGACTCTGCTGCAGAGCATGAATAAAGCTGTCATTTCTTCTTCAGGTTTCCCCACTAAAGTCTAACTTGCAATGAATGTACAGTGCAGCTTTCTCCCAGGTTGCCATGTAGCTGACAAAACTTTCTCTTTCTGATAAAAAGTCACAAAATAGATAATAATTTGAGTTACTCTTTTCATGATTGCAGGTAGACCAGGGGCAAAAGCACTGTGGGCTCTTCCACTCACAACAACATACTCTGTAATCCCCAACCAGGGCACCACTGACTGGTGACAGAAGCCCAGCAGGACTTTACTTCTACTTGTTTAGATATGCCTACTAAACAATTTTTTTTCTTTAAGCACAGACCTCCAGTTTCAACAAGCCTTGACTTGATTGCTAAGTTTGGTTCCCATCATTTTTATTCCAGTTATGGCATATGAATGACTAAAACAACTTTTTTCAATCTCTTTCAGTTTTTCCTCAGAGTTTTTGATGTAATTGTCTAGTTTACTGTCAGTCCTGAATAACTTAGAGACCAAGACCTTTCCACTGCAGTAACCTCCAATCACATGAAACTGGCTCCAGTCTCCAGTCACCACTGCCCTCTCTGTGTACATTCACTTCAAGCTTTTCAACAGTGGAGAGAGGAGCTTACTTTTTGATTATTTTTCTATTAAGATGCTGGCAGGTTAGACATATGCAAGTAGAAACACATCCTTCCATGGCTTAAACCACAGAAAATCACATAAATGTGACAGGTGTCTTCCACTTTTTCATTTTTATAGTTATTCATGTGTGGGAGCACACTGCCAGTCAACTACCTGTAGCCCACCCTAACCAGGAGTTTCCCCTTCTTAGTGACACACCATTGCTATCATATTGCATTCGATGGTCACAAAAACTAGAGACAATGTTCACACTGTTGGGTGGCTAGCCCTGCCACAATTGTTCTTTTGTACTGCACACACAAATGCAATCACACCAACTGCCAATTTAGAGTGCCCAATCCACCTACCATGTCTTTGGAATGTGGGAGGAAACTGGAACACCCAGAGAAAACCCATATAAAAAAGAGGGAGGACATGCAGACTGTACACAGCAGATACTCCAGTTAAAACCTGAACCAGAGAACCTCTTGCTGAGACTTGACAACATTATAGGTGATAGTCACTGTTGATGTAACACCCCATCCCCATGCACAAAATTGGGAAAAAGGGGTTGATACTGATGATGATGCCAGTCACAACAGTTACTATAACACTAATGTGAGTTGATACTCAACGTATATGCTTTAAAATCTTGAATAAACAGTTGTTTAATATATTGGGCTTACTTGCCATCCTCACATCCACCAACCTTCTGCATAATAACTATTTTTATGACTAATATCAATTCTTTATAGCATAAGCTTTTACATTTCATTACAGAAAAGTCCCTAATCCTCCAGAGACACCAAAAATATCAACCACCCAAGCAAACTCACAACTGAATTGACAAAGATCTAGCCTAATGCATTATTTTTTCGACCGATCTGCAATCGAATGCTTGTATTTACTATCATCTTTGTGGTATTTATCACAGGTACTTAACATTTTAAATGGCCAACATTTAAGACCTGTTTTGGCCTTCCCCTTTTAAGAATTGTGTATTAAAGCTTTCATCTAAAAAAAAACAGAAGACCAAAGTACAATGTGAAATCGTTTCTTAAATGGCCTGCAAAATAATATTTGTGATACAACTCTAGAAAACAAGGTTCACTTATTTATTACACTGTTTAAACTTATGACATTTTTTATGTTCAGAGGTGGTCCTACAAGAGTACCACATCCATTTTTGTAGTGAATATCATAGACTATTTTAGATATTCCCTGTGAGTACTCATTTGGTGTCAAAGATCTTTCAGCCACAATGAATGCATTAGGGAATGTTTGAGACAGAATGCTACAAAGGCACTTCTGCAAACGTGACTATATTTTGTTCTAGTCTACTCAAACAATATATCTCTCCTGCAGGATACCCTAAGTTTGAAATCTACAACTCATTTTAGTTTTTCTATGGCAAATTGAGGCTCTGACTATTACTGGAATCAGCCAAGGTATGATTTCACTATAGTTGTTAAGTCATGGAGATATTTGCTAATCTTCTAGAGGGCATTTTTTTTATGAACAATAAGCTAATTGCCTTGTGTTACCCTACAAGAAGCATTTCAACCTTTTTTATAGTTAACCTATATGAAAAAACACTGCCAATAATCTAAACGAATCCCTGTGATTAGTATTGTGACCTTAGTGACAAAACAAGAAAATGTTTCTGTAATAATATTATGTTTTTTAAGCTGCTTTCTTTTAGTAAGCACCACTGCAACAACCATCCCATATGCACAAACTCACACATGTATGGATAAGTCATAGAAACAATTGTTTTACACAGATTTCATCACATAAAATGTTGGAAAAAGCTCTAGAATGCACTTCAAAATAATTAGAACCTCATAGCTTCTGAGGACCTAACAGCCCCCATATCCCAAGCTTAATTCAGTTGTTTCAGTAAGTCTTCAACAGTTACTGTGTGATGAAAGGATGTGAAAAGTAAGACATGCTGTAGAAACACTATAAAGAAATTGTCCAGATGCTGTGTGTGTGTGTGTGTGTGTGTGTGTGTGTGTGTGTGTGTGTGTGTGTGTGTGTGTGTGTGTGTGTGTGTTTGTGTGTGTGTATGAAAGTATGAATGTATGTATATATGTATGTGTAGGGGAAGTAGATGTTCTCTTCTATCCCTAATTTTGTAGAACATCTATAATTTTGCCACAGTTTTTCTCTGTCCCTCAAAATGTTTGATTTTTTTCTGGTAAATCACTGAGCATTAAAGTCCGACATTACAGTTTCATGCTTCTTATTGTTTAGGAAATGCACATTGATGGAAAATCCTTGTTTTATTAACCAATTTAAATAAATTATGATTATATTTGAAATTTCTCTCTGATTTTTCATCTTTGTCTTTTCATTATTGTTAGCTTTGGCCAGAATTCTCGAGCAAAGAAGTCGAGAGGTACAGTGAGGGGGCATAGCTCTCAAGTGTCCCTGATTTTGCATCATATTTTGGTCTGTTTTCTTGTAAAATCTGTGGTCTGGCAAATCATTGTTGACTGATGTTACTACTTAATGACTGACATAAGTTTCAGATGTAGTAACCTTCATAAAAACCATGTTAACGTAAAGCCTGCTATTCCTTCAATTTTCTAAGTGTATAAAAGCAAGATCAGTCCCTGATTTTTGGTGTTTTATCCTTCATTATTTTTAGTGTTGCTGTTATTGTAAGGGACTTACTTCAGTGTAAGCCTGCCCCAATTCTGAAACACTTGCTCTCAGTGTAAGTGACTTACTTCAGAGTAAGGCCTATCTATAAAGCATGTTTACACTAGGGGCCAGATTCCAAAAGACTTGCTCTTGGTGTCAATGACTTACTGGAGATACTCTCAACTGTCCCTGATTTTACAGACTGTCCCTAATTTTGCCACATTCTTTTTGCTTTGTCCGTCGAAAAAAATCACTGAGGATTACAGTCAGGCAATAAAGCCAGACATTATAGTTACAGACTTCTTATTGTTCAGGAAATGCATCTTGATAGAAAACATCTTTTAACTTTTTTAAGTGAATTAGGGTTATACTTAAAACTTGCTTCTGACTTCTGATTTTGGGTCTTTGTCCCTTCATTACTGTTGGCTTTGTCTAGATTTCTTGACCAAAGAAACTAAGAAAGATAGTTGGAGGGGGGAGGTATAGAAGCTCTCAGCTGTCCCTAATTTTGTCTCACATTTTGATTTTTTTTTTTTAATTTGTGGTGTTTTGGCAAATCAGTGAAGATTGCAATTACTAAATAGTGACCAATCAGAAGCATTACTAGAGTGGGGTGAAGGGGGCAGTTGCCCTAGGTCCAAAGTGTTAGGGGCTGCAAGCAGCAGATGCTGATCAGTTTTCAGTGTAGGACATTCATGGCACTCAGAAATGAATGCCAGTATTGCATTTGTGGTCAGAATCAGAACTGAAGAACTTAATACTCAGTGTGTGGCATAAACTGCAGTATTCTTATCTCTTCAATTTCATGAGAGCAGAAGACATTTTTTTTTTTACTTTTTTATCTTTATTTTGCAGCATAAAGTTGAGGGAGCACCAGATCATGGGAAGGCACCAGGTGCTGGAATAACTAGCTACACATCTGTGACAAATATTTAAGATTCAGACTTAATAGCCTTCAGAAAAAGCATGCTGATGCAAAGCAACTTTTTAAGTATGCAAAGGCAATATCTTTCTCTGACCTTACTCCTTTGTCTCTCATTATTTTTTAGCTTTCTCCTTGATTTTTGAGCTAGGATGTTGACAGCTATTTGGTTGCAGTGAGTCGCACTCTATATTCTGACAGTTGTAAGCTGTGTTGCAGTTATCTATGCATTTATTCATTAATTTGATCACAATCAAACATCTGAAGTCTGCAATCACAGTCATACAACTGGCTGTATTGATGGTCATATCGAGCTACATACAGACAGCAATGTTGTCTTTAATTACTGCGCACAGGGGCTGTCTGTGGATGAAACTAATTGACAATGTTGTCATTTGTTCACTTTCTTTAAGCAGTCAGTATTCTGGTTTGGCAAATGTAGTGTACATTTATTTAAAGCCAGCTGGAATACTTTACTGGGTCTACTTTAACACAATCAGATATCTGAGGTGCACAGTCAGTAAAGTGACTGTAAATTTAGGGTTGCCACCCTTCCGTTTTTTTTTCCAGACTATCCAGAAATCAAACTGATTCTCTGGTAGTCCGGAAAACATTGTACAAACTCCGGTATTCTGTTTCACAAAGGAAACTGACTATCGGAGTTTGTAAATCGGCTGATTTACTATGCCTTTTTTTTTACAAAAAAGCATAGTAAATCAGCCGAAAGCAGGCAGCAGGAATGGAAAAAGAGTGTGTTCCTTGCCCAGTGATGTCATTGTGATGCACAAAATGGACGGAATGTGGGTGGGAGAGGAGTGGGGTGGGCGGGGTTACTGGTGATGCGAGGGGTGTGGCTTTACTCCGGTTTTAGCCACGATGAAAGGTGGCAACCCTAACTGTAATTGATGAGTATGGAGATTGCCTGTGATGAAAATGACTGTATGTATGATGAATGGGGTTACTGGGTATCTAAAAATAACAAGTTAGCCATAGTTTTTTTTTCACTTTCCATCACAGTCAGACATCAGCACTGTACTCAATAAGTGTCTGCCTGTGGCAATCTGGGCAAGATATGTGTGATAGCAACTGAAAAGTGGCAGAGTGTCACAATAAATTGTATCACCATTAACAGCACTTGGCTGTCTGGATGAGTTTGTAACTGTAATGCCTTCTGAGTAATTTGTCTTAAAAATGTGAGCCAGGATGAGGGAAAAATATGGGTGAGGGTCTGGGAGATGCAGGGGGAATAGTGATCAACAGGAGCACCATAGAGTCCTTTGTCTAGGGCACCATTTCATCTAAGGCTGTCCTTGTTTTTAACAGTTAGATATCAGACATGTATATATTCGGTGAAGTGGCTACAATGAGTGGGTACACAATAAAGCAGTCTATAGATGCAAATGAATAATGCCCTCTGTTGTTTGATCACAGGTAGCAGTCAATGACCGCTGTAGTAGAGCCCCACTCCATTTCACTTAGTTCCAACCATTCATTTGCTTCCTGCTGCCCCCTTTGCTTTGAAGTCATAGCCTGCTACTGCTTTAGTGTCTCAATGAAATTTAGCTGCTATCTGTAACTCATTGTTCACACTTTACGTGTGCATTTCTAAATATGCATAATATGAAAAGAAAATAATGAGTGATTGCACCCAAAAGTAGGATTTTGTAGCATTGAATGACTACTGACATTCATGTTTGGTCAGCACTAGCCCCCCCTCCCCAGGAGCCCCGACCATGTCTGCTCTGGATTGACTACTGCCATGTGTTGGAAACACTTTGGACCAGGCTTCTTGGGCCATGTGGGTTATTAAAGGGATTGTTATGTCTTCTTATGTGAGGAAAATTTATCATTTTTTAATAATCAATTTGAATTAATCCTTTGTCTCCCCAACTAATCCTCTAAACTTACCAACTGACCCCTTAGACTGAGGCCTCCAAGTTCAGGTCACAATTGGTGGACCAAATATTCATTTTTGTAGGGATGGAAAGGAGATCTGCTTCTAACTGTAGGAATATTTTAAGCCATAAAGTCATGACCCAACTTAGGTCAAAGTTATCAGCCACCACCTAACATCTAATGGTAGTAAATACTAAGTCTGATGCACCGTTCATCAGTAGAAAAAAAAAGACAAATTTATACTCATAAAACAGAGTCCTGCAGTGTATGTTAGCAAAGTTATAATAACAGATAATAGCACATAAATGGATCTCAGTTAATTTAGCACCACATCATCAGGCAAATGGATGCTGAAGAACCATATGCAAACTTCTTGTATCCAGCACAGGAAGGATTATCCATGCAGTGAATTTCTATGCTTGTAACATACCTACAGGGCTTGTTCTGTATCTGAACTACAAATTGCCAGCAGAAAACTGTGCATTTTATTGCATTCTCTCTGAGTTAGCCACTTGTTTAAAAACAGTACTGAGATAATCAGCTCCTCTGCATCTAATAGTACTGAATGTCTTCAAAAAGCCATCTCATGGAAATCCAGTCATGCCTAGCTTACATTCTGAGTCACTGTCTTCTAGTCACCCCCACCTTTCCCTCTAAATATGGCTTGACCGAATCTTTTGATAAAGTAACTTGTATGCTACCCCCTCTTGTCTCCATTTGAAGACAAAAGATATTATGTTGTATGGAGTTATACTATAGCAATAACCCAAGGCTAGGTGTGAGTAATGCTGGCTTTACCCACAGTTGGCTTAGTTTGGTCTCAAGGGTGAAGCCCAAGTCACCAAACAAAGCCAACTGTGGATAAATCCAGCAATACTCACACCCATCATTGGGTTATTGCTTTTATACAATGATATTATTTAAGAAAAAAAACTTACTTTTCTTAAATGAAGACTTCTTATCCTGGTGTTCTTCCACATACTCACAAGAAACCCTTATTCTGGGGGATTTCAACCTAGACTGGTTCACCTGCATATCAGAGCCACCAAGTAATCTAATAAATCTCCATGGCTACCAGCAGCTAGTCCAAATTCCAACTAGATGTGATAAAAAATCTATAAGGGAATCCATCCTTGACTGGGTCCTAACTAACAATCTCACATTGTAGCCCCACGCAGGCAGTCTCCCAGACACCTTACGTGACCACAACATAATATACTTTATACGTAGTAGAACAAATCTATGCAAAACCACTAACTATATATCCACTAGAAACACAAAAAAAATTCTCTCCTGAGGTCCTCGATACTTTACTCTGTAACTGTGACTGGACCCTCCCTAAAAACCCTCCCACTTGACCAGGCTGTAGAATATTTCAACAAAACATTTCTACAACACCTAGACACTGTCACTCCATTGCGCAAAATCAAGGTTAGAACCTCTACAAACCCCTAGCTCAGTAAAGAAACCAAACAAATCCTCAAGTCCAGAGAAACTGCCTGGCTTTACTATCAAAAAAAACAAAGAAACACAAAGCCTAACTAAGTACCAAGAACTGAGCAACTGTGCAAAAAATGCATTAGGCTGGACAAAAATTCCTACTATACAACATTACAAACTAAATACCAACACAACCCCCAAACATTTTGGAAAAATGTAAACCAGCTACTAAAACCCACCCAAAAGGCTACCCCCAAACCAACCACTCCTGACACTAAAGTTCCCATCGAAACACAATTCAACTCCGACTTTGTGAACTCAATTCTATCCTTAGTATCACAGGACAGTTCCTTCCTCACTACCCCCCCCAACACAAATAACACTAATACAAGCTTTACCCTCAAAACAGTTTCCACCACTTCAACCAAAAGCATGCTCTCCAAACTAAAAACCTCATCAACAGCAGCCGACCTACTCCCAGCTATTTCTTGAAACTCACAGCAGATGCTATTGCTATCCCAGTCTCCACTCTCATAAACAGATCAATTGTTGAAAACTATGTAACCAAACTCTGGAAAATATCCTATGTTACACCCATACATAAAGGTGGGACCTCCACTGAACTTAATAACTACAGCCCCATTGCTTTACTCTCCCCCCTGGCCAAAATCCTAGAAAAATGCATCCATACCCAGATGCTAAAATATCTCCTAGACAGCAACATCCTGTCACCTACTCAGCATGGTTTCAGACCTGCCCATAGTACCACTACAGCCCTCCTCTGCTTCACAGACACAGTAAACCATCTCAAAAATGAAGGCCTGCAGGTGTCTGCTCTTTTTTTGGATATGTCCAAAGCATTTGACACAGTCTCGCACCAAATCCTGCTAAACAAACTAAACCAATATCATCTATCAGATTCCACTATTACCTGGTTCCAAAGCTACTTAACTGACAGGTACCAAGCTGTGAAATGGGAAAATTCTCTCTCTCCTCAGCTGCCCATAACTATAGGAGTCCCACAGGGTTCTGTCTTAGGACCACTACTATTCACAGTCTTCACAAATGACCTCCATACCTCCACACAGCATGCATCTATCATTCAGTATGCAGATGACACTACCTTAATCTGTGCTGCACAAAACATTCCCACCCTCCTGCAAACAACTCAACTAGCATTCTCTGATGTTGAAAACTACCTAACCAAAGCCCAACTTATCCTCAGTCCAAAGAAAACTCAGCTTATGATTATAACCAGTTCTAACAAAAACACTGATAACAGTCAATTCACTATCTACTCCACAAATGCTACTCCAATCGCTCTAGTGGCACAGGCTAAGCTATTGGGAATAACCATAAACTCCCACCTAAAATGTGATAGTCATCTCAACTTAACTATTAAAAAAGTACATGCCAAACTGGGATCACTCTACCATATCAAACCATTTCTTACCAACAACACAAGATCAGCCATTGCTTGCTCCCAACTTCTATCCACCCTACTCTATGCATTTCCCATTCTGACTAATCTCAACAAAACTGAACTAAGCAAAATGGAAGCCTGCTATAACAGAATTGCCCGCTTTTCTGCAAATTGCTCATATAGAACTCATCACTGTACTGCTTTGAGACATCTCCACTGGCTTGAACTGCCCAACCTCCTAACCTACAATCAGCTCTGCCTCTGTCATTCTATCTATTACCTACCCAATAAGTGTCCTGCCTTCAAAAACCTAGTACAACATCACTCAACCAAAAGGCCTCTTAGATCATCAAGCAAACTAGTACTAGAAGTCACCAACAGCTACAATAGCTTTGGAGATGCACTATATAGTAGTTCAGTTGCTAAAAAATGGAACTCTGTCTCCACTAGCATTCAAAACACATCATCCAAAGCCTCCTTGAAAGACCTCATCAGGCAATATCTCAAGCAAAGTTGGCAGTGCCATGATTGCTCTCCAGGCTAGTGAAAGCAGATAAGGTACACATACTAAACCTAGAGTACTTGAATGAAAACTATTCTCACAAACACTGGCTAATCTGCAATGTATGTACTGTACTTGTGTACTATGTATGTATTCTACATATGTTCCAAATTTCAGCTGTACACCACAAATCTATTAATTACCTTTATTTTTAAATGAATATTTTTTTGTTTGTTCTCTCCACTGTAACTGTTGATGTGCTGCATACCACTGTAAAAACATGTCTTTTGTAATTTGTGTGTATACTGATCATGTCTAAATGTATCTGTAATTTTTCTATGTGGGGCTTTTCTCCCCGGGTCTCTGCTGAAAAAGGGTCTTTTCTGCTCAGTCAGACACCCCTGGTTAACAAATGTAAAATAAAATAAAATAAAAAATAAATAAATGATGTCCTTGCATAATGGTGCCATGATGTTCTTCCATTTTAATTTTATGTCTTGAGCACACGATGTATTGCACATGCATATGGGACTCATGTTCCTATGCTTTCACAGTACATCAGTGGTTTGGAAAGAAATGTAGATGGGGAAGGTGTTCATAAGCTACTGTATTAACCACAATGTTCTGCATACAGGAAGAATCAGGTACATTTTTCTTTCTTTCTTTTTTTTTTTTTTTTTTTTAATGTAGCTGATTCTTCTTGATTGCAGTACATCGTAGCTGACTTAGTCTCAACCTCTTAGAGCAAGAAATCTGGACAAAGCCAAAAATAATGGTTGAGAAAGGTCCAAAAGTAGGAACAGTCTTTAAGTATTGCTGTTACAAATTAAGAAAATTGATAGAATAACAGGTTTTGCATTAGCATTAAATTCCTGGAGGATATGAAGTCTGAAATTCAAATGTCTGTCATTCTTTTCTAACTTTAATCTTCAATAATTTGCCAAAAAACACACACTTTTATGAGAAGCAGACCAAAAATCTGGGCATTCTATGAAAATATGTACAGTTGAGAGTTACGACTAAAAGTCGTTTATGTCAATAAGAAAGTCTGGCTGCTCAATGACACTTGAGCAGCCAGACTTTTCCTGTTGGCATAGTCTCAATTTAAAATGGGCGTGCTGGTTGGGCTGACCAATCAGTGTGCTTGTTTTTGAATGTTCATGGCCAATCATTGTACAATAATCAATACACTACATGGAAAATGTGCTTGCCATTCAGGTATACTGTCCTCACCAGCTCATCATTTCTTAGAATTACACATCCATCTCGACCTCTAAGATCAGAAAAGCAGAGCCTCATTAAATAGCGCGTGGGCACCAGTTCCTAAGGGGAATTCTTATTTAGAACCTCAGTGTCCAGTTCTTGGAATATGCTCCCTCCTAGAGCCAGAAACATCAGTGGCCTACCTGCTTAAAAAAAAAACTATATTTTTATGCTTGACATAACTAAGAGATTGTACAAGCAACACAGACATACCAAAGCAAAATAAAAAAGTAGGACCATTGCAACTCAACAAATAACTTGATTAAATTGTCAAAACATCTTACTCAGCATAGCAAAGTAACATCAATATTATTTAAAACTGTAAATTGCTTTGTTAATCATACAGAAAAACATGCTTTTCATATAGAAGTGAATTACACAACTGAATACCTAACACAGTTGCTCCTAATGTTACATAAACTCTCTTATTTATTGAAATGAAACTGTGATTGTCTATTATAAATTATGAAACTTTTTATGTGTATAGACTGTGTAACTGACAATATAATGCTTAACATAAAGTTACAACCATGACGTACTACCTGTTTCTTGTGGGGCTTTTCTTCCTGGGTCTCTATTGAAAATTGGCATAATCAAATGTTATTTATTTATTTGTTTTACATTTTTTGACCGGGGTAGTCTAGCTGGCTATATGTCCATTTTCAGTAGAGGCCCGGGGAGAAAAGCTCCACAACAGCTGTATGCAACTAGTATACATGAGCAAATATAAACATAAGGGGATAATAATCAAAAATTGGTTATACATAGTAACAAAAAAACCCTTCAAGTTAGGCTTACTTACATTACATGACGAAAAAGGAACAGCAATAAGGAAAGGAGTTATAACTTGGTATATACAATGATAGGTACAAGACAAAAATAGACACTTTTGACAACAGAGTTTAAAGCAGAAACTTAGTAAACTAGAAAGGTTAGTTGTGACAAAAAGAGTTTCAGCCAGGATTAGTGCATGGACACAGCCATTGTGAATTAAGGAAGGTTTTTAGTTGTTTTTTGAACAGTGGGGTAGATGAAAGGGATATAAGATTACTTGAAAATTTATTCCAAAGGATTCCAATGGTGTTAGTAAATAGAGAATCACCTGATTAGTTACTGGATTTTAGGGTTTCAGCTAGTAACTTATTAGCTGAATGTAGGGTACTTAGATTTTTATATGGGTTGATCAAGTTAGAGAGAATGGGTGTATTTGTAGGATGATGCAAGATTTTGTGGGTGATGGTTAGTTGTTGAAAAAGAAGCTGGTTTTGCAGTTCCAACCATCCTAGTTTACTTAGATTTTGACAATGGTAAGTATGGAATGGGGATCCAGTGGCAAATCTAGCAATGTTATTGTAAGAAGTGGCCAGCTTATTTTGATTGTTTTTGGATAGATTTGTAAAAATTGGGGAGGCATAGACAAGGGTGGAAAGTAGGTGAGTTTGGGCAATAGTAGTCCTGGCCATAGGTGTAAGGAAGGGTTATAGCCTATAAAGGAAACCCGGTTTTCTATTCACTGATTTGATGGTTGAGTTTATGTGCGAGTCAAAGTTGAGGTTATGGTCAGTTGTTACACCTAAGAGTTTAGTAGTTGTGTCTGGTACTAATACAGTGCCATTATTTGATACGATTGTGAAATCAATAGAGGGAGACTTCTGAGTAGGGGTAAAAAGTAGAAGTTTGTTTTTTGGGGGGGGGTTAAGGAAGAGACATCATTTGGAGAATCAGTTTTCAACTAAGGTAAATACTTTTTATGTGTTAGACTGGAGTTCAGCAGAAGATGCTGTGGCGCAGATTAGGGTCAAGTTGTCAGCATATTGAATACAGGTGGTTTGAGGTAGAGATGTTTTCAGGTCATTGATTAAAATAGAAAAGAGGAGGGGCCCCAAAATAGAGCCTTGTGAGACTCCCTGCGAGATAGGGAGTAGAGTAGATAGATTGTTGTCCCAGAAGATTGCCTGTTGTCTATTTCTTAGATAGGATTCAAGCCATTTGACTGCCTGAGTGTTGATTGAAAGTGAAGTACGTATATCTATCATTAATTGATGATTCACCATGTCAAAGGCTTTGGAGAGGTCTAGAAAAAGAGCAGAGGTGAGCAAGTTGTTGTTTCGATTTGTATTAATTGAATCAGAAAAGGATAGGAGTTCAGTAGTAGTACTATGAAAAGGTCTAAAGCCATGCTGGCAGTTGGCTAAAAGATTATTTTGGAGGAGATGATCGCAACGTTGCTGGTGAATGCATCTCTCCATGATTTTTGCCAAAGGAGAAAGTAGAGCAATGGGACTGAAATTAGAGAGTTCAGTTGAGTTTCCTCCCTTATGTAGAGGTATAATATATGAGACCTTCCAAAGAGATAGTATAGTGCCTTCTGCGATGGTCCTATTAATTAAGATAGAGATAGGGTAAGCAAGCACTCCAGCTGCAATTTGCAGAAATTCAGCTGGAAGGATGTCTGCTGAGGGGGTACATGGTTTTAGTTTTTGAAGCTGGGTATGGATGAGAGTGGTTGGAACAGGCTGTAATTGGAGGGGAGAAGGTAAAATGGTTTGTGAGAGTGTGTTGGAGATGATGGCTGGTGATAAGGTACTTGCTAATGATTGTACTGAGTCCACAAAGAATTTATTAAAGGAAATGGCAATCTGGCTGGGAGAGTTTTGAGTCAAATTAGCTGGAGTTGAAGTTTTGGAGTGCCCTGGGTGGAGTAGGCTGTTTATACCTGACCAGAATTTTTGAGGGTTTTTATGTTGGGCTTGCTGGAGCTTATGGTAGTAGTTTTTTTATCTTGGACTATTGATTTTTTGTAGCATTTCTCAACTGTCTAAAGATTTCATGATCAGTTGGGTTTTTAGTATTTCTCCATTAGATGAGATTCGATTTCTTTGAAGGATTTTTTGTCTTGTCTCCTTAGTGAGCAAAGGTGCAGGTTCTGATTGTCCAAGAGGGGGCATGGTGTTCTAGGATTTGTAGAAATTTATTATTAAAGTAAGAGACTGCTTTGTCAATTGGTAGGTATTTAAGGGGTGACCAATTGCAAGCTTTAAGTTCGATTTGGAAGCTAGCTTGGTTGAGGGTTTTTTTGTTACGGATAGTTCTATAGATTGTGTGGTTAGGTATAGGGGTTTTTTGTCTGACAATGAAGATAGAGAATGGTCACTGATATAATCAGGAAGTATACCTGATTTGTAAGAAAGGGGATTGCTGTTAACTAGAATCCAGTCTAAGGTGGTTTGCTAGGTTTATGGGTTCTGGTAGGAGAGGTAATGGTTTGATTGAAGCCATATAGGTTTAAATGAGTGTTAGGCTGGGAAGAGTTATAACAGTTCCAGTCAATGATAAAGTCTCCGAGGAGTATGGTTTCTTGTGGAAAGGATGTGGAGAGCCAATTAAGGACAGTTTCAAGAGTGTTAATGTTATTGCCTGGAGGGATATAGGAGCAGATTATGTATAATGATTTATTAGCATTTATCTGCAGTTTAGAGATTAGGATTTCAACGCTATTAGGTGAGGGATGTTGGGTATTTAGGGGTGTAACCTGTAAATGAGATTTATATAGTATTGCTACACCACCACCCTTTTTAATTAGGCAATCTGATCTCAGGATGTTATAACCTGGTGAGAGTATATCATTATCCTTAGTAACTGGTTTGAGCCATGTTTCTGTAAGACATAGGATGTCAAAAGAGTGTACTTGTAGCAGGGCATGAAGTTGGGTTATTTTATTATTTAGGCTATGTATATTGAGGTGGCCTATGAGGAGAGAGTTGTCGGTGATAGTGAGGATGTGAGAAGTGATTGGATAGTCAGAATGAGGATCTGAGATTGTATTATTTGGGCCTGGGTTAGGATGTATATCTCCATGCAGTAATAGGAGCTGTAGAGAAACTGTGATTGTCTATTATATATTATGAATTTGTTATGTGTAGAGACTGTGTAACTGACAATATAATGCTTAACATAAAGTTACAATCATGATGTACTACCTGTTTCTTGCGGAGCTTTTCTTCCTGGGTCCCTATTGAAAATTGGCATATATGTTATAACAGGTAGTAATACATCATGATTGTAACTTTATGTTAAGCATTATATTGTCAGTTACACAGTCTGTACACTTAACAAGTTTCATAATATATAATAGACAATCACAGTTTCTCTACAGCTCCGATTACAAAACGTAATCATACTTATAGACATATCAGATAAAAAGACATATTATTTATTTATTTATTTATTTATTTATAACTACTTGGCAACACGGAATGTGGGCTAGTCCAAAGACCCTGTCACAATTGATATGCAAGTACATTAATACAATATGAACCCTGACCAGAGTAGAATGCCTCTTTGTATTGATATGTTATCTATAGGGGCTCTATTTTAGCATAGGTAGGTAAGCATTAGGCTAGCTGCTCATGGGAATTTTAAGCCTAGCCAATTTCCCTTCCAAAGGTGAGAATAAAACTCTTTAGATTGCGTTAATGGGGTAAATACCTTAACTATTATACCAACCCCCGCCAAATTTGTTTCTTACTATAGTGGTCGCAGTAATAAAACAAGTCAACAGTTAACAGAGATCATCAATGAATGTGCTATCAGAAAGCAATAAACCAGTCTTGTTGACTGATGCAGTACTGAATGGCCCATGGACTCTCAGTGCAACATCAGAGATATAGTACCAGTTACTAAATCAAATATTTAATGTAGTCTAGCATATGCAGTGAATTATCCTGTAGTGATTTCAATAGTTTATAAAACTATACATTTTTAGCATCACCATATTAGTGATGTACAATAGTTTTACTATTGTACCTGCACTTACACTTATAAACATCACAGAAACAAAGAAGCTTTTCCTGATAGATGTCAGTAAATGAAAATGGAAGGGAGAAGTGTTCCTGTAATGGACACACAATTTCACAGACTGTCAAAAATCATTTTAGTGTACATTCATGCCATACTACTTGTTAACTATTCAAGAAGCCTCAAAATCCCAACAAGACACTCGCTGTCAGCAGCATAAGAGAAAATGCACAAATATATTTACCTGCGGTGGTGGTGCTGCGGTAGCGTTGTCGCCTCACAGTCAGACACTGTCCAGTTCAATTCTCAGCTATAGCGTCTTCTGCGTGGAGACATGCGTGAATGGGCGTACCTTCGTTGAAGGTTGTGCGTCAGGGCTGGTAACTTGGCACGTAAAAATCAACTACCAATCATTAGCGGACCGGAGTTCTGCTGTGGTGACCCCTAACCGAGAAAAGCCGAAAGACACAACAACATTTGAGCAATAATATTTCTTATTTGAATTTTATTTCTCTGTAATATATGAGGCAGGATTCTAGGATGCCTTGGGTAAAAGCTGACTCCTTAACCAGAGCAATCCATACAGAAGGGTTGGTTGTCATACAGTTATTACACTCCCCCTACTGGCAGAACAAACTTTTGGTTCACCATCTAATTCACCTCTATGCTTATCAAGCACTACTTTCCCGAGCTTTAAAGAAAACTGTCACTACAAAGAACATCTACAGAGAACTAACACAGTAACACTTGCTGCTTTCTTCACTTGCTTGAATTCACTTCTAACAATCAGGCTGTATGTTAAAGCAACACAACCAAAGATGAAACAGTGAAATTGATATCCTACACATGCAGCATGGTACGCTCCCAAAACACATGATTATGGAGGATCCTACCTGCTAAGGTATTCTATAAGACATTGACCATCAGTAGCAGCATGACACTTTTTGCAACTTGTATCTGTTCTACACATGGGCAGTTCAACTCTATGGTATTGTACAGATGCAAGCATTTTTATTTTAAGTACCCTTCACTGAGAACTTTTACAACTTACTGTGACAAAAATACAATGTTTCATTATGAAAATTGCAGCTGACATGAATGGTTTAGAAGTTTATTTATGGAGCATGCCATTTTCTTTTTTCAGCACTTTACTTCTACAGTAAGTCAATGTCCAAAGTTTATAAGCCACATGAACAAATATAACCTAGCAAAACACACATAATATTTCAATCTTGTGCAAAATTTCAAAAGAATAGGCATGGCAAACTGAAAAAAAAAATCACAGATGAGCAAAATGGGGGTCTGCCTTGTGGTAAGACTGGTCAATAAACTCATAAATGAACAAAAGCAGTCTACCACTCCTGCAACCTCAGCCTTCATGAGGTACCTTGCTAGATGACACAAAATACAAAACACGTCTTAAAGCATAGCCTCTGTTTCATCACTGGACCTGATTGTTTATTCTGTCAGTATATTCAAATGTAAAGCAAACTATTTGTGTTTGTATAAAATTTATAAGCAAAAGTTAAATGTTACTTTTAATTTAGGGAGTATATTTAGTTAATGACATATAATAAAGAGGGCAAACTATTGTCTACAGCACTGCTTTTCCTTAACTCTACTTAAAGCCAAACCTGTCACTGTAAATGTACCTTGTAACTGGGTATGACAATCTAGTTTAAATTCTTAATCTCTTGGCTCACCAGTTTCAAGAGTTTAGCAGACTCTAGAGGAATGTTATGATGCAAATAGAATCCCTGTTACAACAGTTAGCTCTTCACGCAGAAAAAATACTCAAATGAAAGAAGGAACAAATCCAGTTCAACTTTTACAAATGACTACAGATTCAGTAGGTGTAAATGATGTGGTGTTATTACATGGCATTCAGTCACATTGTAAGTACAAGTTAATTGCTTCCTATTATTTATGCTTTGTCATTAGGCATGGACAGTTTCTTAATTAATATACATCATTTAAAGATCTAAGCTGCTGTAAATGAGATCCAGGAGTCAGTCTGAAATTTAGATTTTCTTCTCATTTAAACTGATTCTTTGCAGAAAAAGTTAGTAAAATCATGAATAACATGAATGTAATCTGCTTACTACAAAAGCTTGACTAGTCTGTTTTGTACAGTATATGAAACCCTAAAAATATTTAATCTCTTATATTTTGTGATGAATAAATTTTGACTTTAAGCCTGTAAACAGTATTACAGCCTGCATATGTGACTGACCTCATAAAAACAGCAATTAAAAATTTGGGAATAAAAGGATCCAGCTAGTAATTACTTGAGACAATTCATACATTTTATATTTGTGCAAAGTATTTGTGCAAAGTACATTGATATGCTCTAAAGATTTAGTAATTGATACTTTTTATATGTGCAACATGTTTCCTGGATTCCAGATTTAGTATTTGACCAAAGTCACAAACCCATAAGTAAAGTGATACATATATTTCTCATTCCACTCTAAACCATGTGGTGCACATTTGGTGCAGAAGGATATGGTTCTATTCCAATGCCAGGCAGTAATTTTTCCATGCTGACACTACAATGCAGCATACGGGGCTGCTGCACTCCTGAGTGTGCTGCCCTTCAGATGAGAAGTTAAGCATAGGCCTCATCTGCCTGAGTTATGTTCATTCAGGTGGATGTAAAAGATCCCACAGCACTTATCGAAAAGAGTACATTAAGTTCTGCAGTGCCTTGGCCAATTTTCCTCTAGTCATTATGAATACCACCTCAGCTATACCCTGAAAAAAGGCCATTGTCATAGTGGGCCTAACGTGGCCAACAAAGTGCAAACAAAATAACTAAATAAATGCACACACACACACACACACACACACACACACACACACACACACACACACACACACACACACACACACACACACACACACACACACACACACACACACACACACACACACACGCGCACAGGCACATGCACACACACATACACCACATACATATTTATGTTATGATATGCACGCACACACATGCACACACGTACATATGTGAGTGTGTGTGTACTTGCACACACATATGTACATGTGCATAGGTGAGTGTATGTGTTATGCATTTATATATTCAAAATGTTATGTTACAGAAAGTTTATGGATAGTGGAAAATGTTTTTTTTTTAGCATGATTAAGTTTTCTCATTCCATACTATGTGTGGCATTAATTGCGCTGTGTAGTAAAGCTAGGCGCTGTGCAATGCACAAGCCATCTTTCAGCACTGAGAAATGCTTATTTTTTTCCTTGCAGGCTTTTCTTGCTCTAAGTACCACAAAGAAGTCAGTAATACTTTGACTTTCCAGGCCACCGAAACACAGAGAATGAAACAGCCATGATATGTACTACCATAACCTCCTTACTACCAAAACCTCCTTCCTTATATAATTTAGTTTGTTTCACACTATTTAGAGATATTTCAGAATCAGTACCAGCACTAATTCATTATTCTAATTTTAAAATTTCTTCCACTTCCTGCAGTCAGTATTTACTTTTTTAAATGTACTTTGCATTTGTTTACTGGTATAGTTCTACTGGGCAACAAGGACCCTTTTTCGGTAGAGACCAATTAAAAGCTACATCATTACAACACTGAATAGAAATATAAAAGTAAGAGGGCTGGATTCATGAAGGCTTGCACGAAGTCTAAGAGTAGTGTAAGACGGCAGACAGCCAATATGTCTGCCGAGCGATCCAGCAACGGCTGGCAGGGGCATGCATGAGAGCTCCTGAAACTACTCTTGCACTGACAGTGTTATGTTATGCAAATTACCTCATTAGCTGCTGAAAGCTATGCAAATGAGGTAAATTTGTGATCCAGGAAACACTAACCTGTCAGTGGAAGAGTAGAGTTATTTGCAGAAATGTACTCGGTAACGGAGTACCGTTCTGCAAATAGCAAAATGGAGCTATGACAGCTCCAAATAAAGGATGCACCCAGTTGAGGAAGCATGCCAATGGCCAAATATAAGGCCATTTGCATTTTTATCGTTTGAAAATTAATAAAAATCAAATTTTTTTTCCCAATCTCCGATGTTTAAGTGTAGCGCAGCGCCGCGCAAACATGCAGCGCTTTAAAAACCAGAAAATAAATAAAAAATAGGCAAAAATAGGCATTCTTATTAAAAATATTATTCTGCCATGCAGGTGAATGGCAGGCTGAAGAGAACATGGCTACTGAGTAGTGGTTGCCAAGGGGGGAAGCTCAGTTTGAGAGATGTAACCAAGGATTAGTAGGCAATCCTATGCAAATGAGGATAAGGATAGTGAATCCCAATTTTCCCTGGCATGTGAGCCATGTCCCTAGAGTGTAAGTGTAGGAGTAGGGGAGTAGTAGAGTAGAAGATAGGTGACATCATGACAGGGTATGTATGAAAGACTGTAAGCTTATTGGAGCAGAGTGGCTTGTGTTTGCTGTGAGTTACTCAGGATTGGAAGAGGCGTGTCTACAGTTGTCCTAGCTGAAACCCAGAAACTGAAGGTGTACTCCGTGGATATCACTGAAATTTCTAGCAAATGTGCTTACACCATGTGCGCGCATGTGTGCGCCTATAAACCTGTCTAAGCCTGCGTGTGGACCCGTCTAAGCCTGTGTAAGCCTGTCTAAGCCTGTGTGCGCAGATGTGCATCTGCCTAAGCCTGTGTAAGCCTGTGCGTGCGCGTGTGCACTCGTGTGCGTGTGTTTGCACTGCCCCTTGTGGAAACAGAAAGGGAAAAGGAAGGAAAAGAAGTAGTAGGAAGTTAACCAAGGAGAACTAGCAGAGCTGCCAGGTGAAATAAATCAGAATCAGCCAATTACACAGGCAGTACACTAGCCCAGCCCATCACTTAAAACTCTGCAAACAACATTCCCCCATGTTTTTCTCAAAAACACTGCAACACTGCAGTGTACAAAGAGAGTGAAAACTTAAGAAGCTTAACTCAGACAAAAAAAATGTTAGGGGCTGCCATTGCTATTATAAGCCAACATGTGCAAGATGCTGAGGGTGGTGCCATTGCGAATGCTTCTGAGCAACCCACAGTGAGGAGACGGAGAAAAGTGTACAGACCCAGGGTAACCTACCTGGGGCTACATGAGCTGGAGATAGTGGAGCGCTATAGAGTGGACAGAGACCTCCTGCAGCAAATTGTTGAGCTGTGAAGGCCACGACTCACACACAGAACCAACAGAGGGGAACCCATCCCAGTGGAAACCAAGGTATGTGTTGGCCTAAGAATACTAGCAACAGGTACCTTCCAGAGACCAACTGGTGATATGATGTGGATTTCACAGGCATCAGCATCCAGGGTACTGCACCAGTTCCTGAATGCCATGTCAGCACATGTCGGTGATCATGTATATTTCCCCAATTCCCGTGAGGCATTGGCCAGCAATATGCGTCTCTTCCAGCAAATAGCAGAATACCCTGAGGTAGTGGGTGCAATTGACTGCACACACATACACATCAAAGCACCAGCCAGTAAGTGGGATAGGGCCTACATGAACCACAAGGGCTTCCCCTCCATCAACTACCAGGTCATGTGCGATACCCAGGGCATAATACTGAATGTGTGTGCTGGCTGCCCTGGAAGTTACCACAATTCCCATATCTGGCATCTGACGCAGCTGTACCAGACATTTGCTAATGGGGACATCCCTGACGGTCACCTAGTGGGGGATGCTGGATACGCACTGGAGCCTTGGCTGATGACACCCATCAGAAATGCACACACACCTGAACAAGAACTCCATAATGAGGCACTCTCACAAACATGAAATGTAATCAGCGTGTGTTTGGGATGCTCAAGTCATGGTTCCGGTGCCTGGACACATCTGGTGGAGCCTTGCAGTACTCACCAACTACATGTACCCAAATTGTCATGGTATGTGCCATGCTACACAATATGATCCTGCAAAAACAGCTGCAGAAGGAACAGCATGGGGCAGGGCCAAACAGCCCCCCTCCATTGCCAAGGCCATCACAGGCAGAGCGTGACTCGGAGGAGGAACAACCTGAGCCTGCCCCAGTAGGCAGAAGGAGGCGTGCCCAGTATGCCTTGGCCTTGGCAAAGAGGCAACGCATAGCACATACACTGGCTCAGTAGGAACCCTGGAAATTATACCTCTCTCCGACTCGCACATAAAATAAAAGGGATGCCTAACTTGACACTACCTGTTTTCAAACATGTATAGGGAGTGTACTATGTGCATCCGACATAGGCAGCCCTGCAGCACAACCTGAGGCATGATTGCCATGTTTTAAGCAATATAAAGCAGTGCTAAGCAGCTTTTACCACTGTTTATCATATTTAAGCACAATTGCGCAGAGCTGTGAACCGTGCAAACTAGCACAACGTTGGGCAATGTTGGGCAAAGTCAGGCAAAGTCGTGCAAAGTCAGGTAAACACACTCACACCTGCTTTACTGTTCCTTAACCAGTCAGGTCTGCCCAGCAGGAAAATAAAAAGCAGTGACAGGGCTCGAACTCAGGATACTGTGTACTATAGTCACAGTACTGAACCACTAAGCCATGACAGCATTTCACTGGCACAGACACAGCAGGACAATCGTAGACTAACGCAAACACAAACAAATGCTGTAGCATGCCCTCTGAACTTCACCCCAGGCCTATGCAGACAGATAACAGCAGGCCAGGCAGTGTGATGTGGGTTGGGAAGGATATGAAGTCACAAACTAATATATGTGAAATTGGAAGCTAAGATCTGTAGTACAGTAGTATGCCTCAAGCCAGTACAATAGGCAACAGTACAGACTGAAATGGAGTACCTGACATAGCAGTGCAGGCCTAGCAAATGTGTATAAGTGTCAGGTGAACCCCTCATCCTATGTACACTCACAGTAACAATCAGGTGTGCCCCCGGGTAGAAATGTACAAATAATAGCTGTCCCCCCTGTATGTAGAAATGTTGATAAGTCTATGCAAAGTGACTCATGGAAGCCCTGGAGGCACAGCGTGCTTCCTGTCGATGTACAACACAAAGGTGAGCCCTGAAGTAAAAACCAACTTGATTTTTCACACACATATAGTATATATGTCCATACTGGGCATGCTCACACACTTAGGCCATATCTGAGTACAGCAGTGGGCCACACATATCTGGCAGTTGCAGTTCTTACCCCAGAAACTTGTCACCATCCACCAATCCTGCCTTGCACACACAGTGATATGAAAACAGACCCATATAATATATTGGACTCCTGTCATAATCAAACTATGTACTACAAGTACTTAAGTTGTTCAAAGAAAGTGAAAATTCAAAGAAGATCAATAAAGTCCGATCAGTATCATCAGTAAACAATGAGCACTCCTAACATTATCCAATCCATGTTCTGGCAAAAATATTGTCAAAGAGTCCATAGAGAACCATGAAGCTTTCTTTCGCTATGTCATAAATATCAATGAATATCAATATCAATAAAGAGCATTAGCGGCCTGAAATACATGCCATACACAGACCGTCTCAAAATGCTCCAGCTGTACTCTCTCACATATCGCCTACTCAGAGGTGATCTCTGCCTAACATACAAAGCTATGTCAAACACAGAGCTATTGGACATGCTCCACATAAAACACTCACAACCCCTCACCTCTTTGGCCACAAAACCCAGACTGAAATACAAAAGGAAGGGGTGTATCCATTTACCTTATTGATACCCACACCTTCAGGTTAGTGGCACAGCATGAGGCCTTGGAGACCATGCAAGTGCAACTAACATTGGGAAAAGCTGCTTATCAGATTGCAGCCTGCTACAGATCACCTACCTTGTCTCAGGAACCTCACTCAGTATTCCTGAGAACAGTGGAAAATATAAAGGTCCTACCAAACACCATTATATGAGGAGATTACAACCACCCAAACATTGCGTGGGAGAATTACTCGTGTACAACGTCCTTTGCCCATTGTTTCCTAGAGTTTAAAACTCAAACACCCTGGAACAGCTGGTCACCATGCCCACTAAAGGTGACAACATACTGGACCTGATCATCACCAACATGGGGTACCAGTGTTCCACAACAGAGATAAACCCCTTGCTGGTAATATCAGATCATAAAGTAATCACACTGGACATCCACATCTCGCCCCCCCCCCCCTCAGTCAAGGAAACCACTCTGAAGACATTTTCAAAAGCAAACTGCACACTTCCCAAGACCAAAGTGGAAAGTTCCAAAGTCCCCTTGCTATAGGATAATGCTATACAATCTGCCAAATCATTTACAAGTGCATTCAATGAGCATCTACAGGGATGCATGGATCGAGACATCCCAAATAAAACCAAGACGCACTCCTCCAAAAATAAGAAACAAGCTGGTGGTCATTGCCCATAAATAAGCTAGACAACAGAAGGAGGAAACGAACACATGATAGAGCAAACTTCACAAAAGGAAAGGCATCACTGATCATTATTAGGAAGAAACAATGATCACTCATAAAATAATCCAAGGCCAGTTTCTAAAGACAAATTGCCAAGGAATGTAAGAATAACAACCACAAAGCCTTTGTTAGCTATACCAAATATTTAGGTGGCAACTTCCAAATATGCTTTCAGCTACTGCAAAATGGCAAGAAATACACTGAACCAACTTACATTTCCCACATCCTGGGGGACAAGTTCAATGCAAACCCCCCCATCACCTCCAAAAGGGCCTGTGTCCATCCCAGAAGAATGCAAAGCCCCAGACTTCATGGACATGCAGGTAAAAACAGCCCTCTACAAAGCTAAGAACACAGCATCAATAGGACTGGATGGTGTCCCAGGCTGCGTCTTACACCAGCCCCAAAAGGAACTGCACCCTCACCTACATTCACTGTCCAGACTCAACCTTACCACAGGCTATGTAAACAAAGAATGGCATAGAGCAACAGTCATCCAGCTCCACAAAGGGGGTGCCACAACAGAACCTGGAAACCATTACCCTATAGGCCTACTCAGCCTGGTCTGCAAAGCTATGGAGCAAATTATCATGAAACCCATAAACAGAGACATTGGGGACCTCCAGACACTGGACTGTACCCAACTTGGCTTTGTTAAAGGCAGATCCTGCCTCCTAAACCTAGTTGACTTATTTGAAACAGTTACCAAGGACATAGATGGAGGTGAAAGTAGTCCACACAGCCCACCTGGACCTCACTAAAGCCTTTTGACACCATTCCCCACTCTGTCGTCATGGACAAGCTTACCAGCTTGAACATTAACAGCTATGTCACAGGATGGGTGGCCAACTGGCTCACAGATCAAACACACATGTTCAGAGTTGCAGGTGCATGTCCGACTCTAAACCAGTCACAAATGGCATCCCACATGTCTTGGTCCTAGGACCCCACCTGTTCAGTAGATACTGCTCAGAGGTACAGGCAAGCACGAGAGGAGTATGGCTGAACAAGTTTGCAGATGACTGCTAACTGTGGTCCATAATTGACTCTACGGCTGACACAGACATCCTCCAGAACGGTCTTACAGAGACAGATACCTGGTGTCAAACCAATGCCCTCAAGCAGAATGCCAAAGAATGCATAGTCACCCCCTTTGGATAAAACAAAGTGCACACAAATTACCACATAGGTGGTAATCCAGTATGTACGGAGAAAGTAAATATGGCCCTGGGGACCCAGGTAGATAGTAAACTCTCCTTTGATGATCACATGGCCAAAGTGTTTAGAAATTCCTTCTATGTAGCCCACCTAATGTAACCCACTTTGTCTAGTCTGATGATATCACCATCCTACAAATATACCTGTGGAAAGGAGAACTCCCAGTATTGTGTATAGCGCATCATGTAAATGTGTACTTCTCTAATATCATAAAGTAGGTAGGTAGGGGTTTGAATCCTGTACTTGACAACTGTATGTGTGTGTGTGTAATTCCTTGGAGAGGAGGAACGTTTTTGGAGACTACTAAAACACCTTAAAAGTGGTATATTTATCTTTTTCTAGTCTGATGATGTCACCATCCTACAAATATACATGTGGAAAGGAAAGCTCCCTGTAATGTGCATAGCGCATCATGTAAATGTGTACTTCTCTAGTATCATAAAGTAGATAAGTAGGGGTTTGAATCCTGCACTTGATGAGTGTATGAGCGTGGGTATCTCCTTGGAGAAAAGCAACCTTTTTGGAGACTATTAAAACACCTTAAAAGTGGTATATTTATCTTTGTCTAGTCTGATGATGTCACCATCCTTCAAATATACCTGTGGAAAGAACTCCCAGTAATGGGTATAGCACGTCGTGTAAATGCATACTTCTCTAGTATCATAACGTAGTTAGATAGGGGCTTGAATCCTGCACTTGACAAGTGTATGTGTATCTCCTGGGAGAGGAGCAACCTTTTTGGAGACTACTAAAACACCTTAAAAGTGGTATACTTATCTTTTTCAAGTCTGATGATGTCACCATCCTACAAATATACCTGTGGAAAGGAGAACTCCCAGTACAGTAATGTGTATAGCACGTCGTGTTAATGTATACTGCTCTAATATCAAAAAGTAGTTAGGTAGGAGTTTAAATCCTGCACTTGGTGAGTGTGTATGTGTGTGACACTGTTGGTCAATGTGTTGTGGGTTTTGCTTTTACTACTGTATGACATATCACAATGACAACAGTATGTGCATTGCACATGTCAGGTAGCTGTGTGGCAAATACATATACATACATGTGACCTCAATTATTTCATAGGTGGGAACCCTGCTTTCTCCATGAATACATCTGTTATCTTTGCCAGAGTGTGCTGCCACTTTCCAGACCTTAGGTCACATCCGTATGCTTGTGACAAGCCCAGCCACTGCAGTGATCCCTGGCCTAGGTCATCCGTGTCACACACACTCATTACGGTTTCTATTGAATAGTGTGAGTGAGGGTTTATGCCTGAGGTATATTTCAGACCTGTTCAAACGCAGCAAAGTCTGTCAATGATGGCTATTCATTATAGGTGTACAACAACCTTTGTGGATATGCATGCAGACCCCTTATTGCTTACGTGATCCACCGAGGGATTTCAAAATACCTTTGGAAATGTGATTACCAAAGGAGAGATGACGTAACACATGGCTGTATGTACACATTGGTACCTGTTCAACATATTGGGGTCTACTACCTATGTGGTACTGTGGGGATACTATGTTTAGCAAAAAGTGTATGACTATGCTTTAGTTGGCTTATAGCTTTACAGCATGGGTTTGACACCAGGCATCTGTCTCACTATATATGACTCTCTCTCTCTCTCTCTCTCTCTATATATATATATATATATATATATATATATACACATACATACATATACACATCCATTGGTGTACATATACATATACATATAGGCACATATACAGTCCACCTTTCATGGTGGGAATATCAATTATGCAAAGGATGTGAGGTATACAGTAATGTAATGATATCGCACAGTCTTGTGAGAAATGCATTGAAGGTGTTCTCAGCCCATGTAGCTTTAGCAAGCCTCACTGGCTGCAACACTGCAAACTTCACAAATCACACCCACAGTGTTTAACCACCGCATGTCATATACCAGCACTCTATGCTGTCTTGTTTGCCACATACTACAACCTACATACAAATATGCACATAACAACCTTCACCAACATATATATGTCCACCCTTCACATACAGTTGCACTATGTCCCTTGCTCTATGCACATGTACAGATGTTAATATATCTGACATATATATATATATATATATATATATATATATATATATATATATATATATATCCGTATGTGTGTGCCATACACACACAAGGTCCACACTGTTGTAAGTCCCTGGACCTCACGGCTGACCTGTTGGGCCTTGCTGCAACATGAACAGGTGTCACATGTGAGCACACAGTAATATTAGAGGGTGTGTGTATATAGCTACAAATGCTAAATTAGCATACTAGCCTGGTGCAGCAGTTGTCAGTGCTAAGCTACACGTTAATATGACTATCATGCATGTGATACTCTGTCTCATCCATGTTTATATAGCTGTTTGCACTACTCCCCCAAACAGCCATTGACCACACTACTGTACAGAACACAGCTAACATGGATCAGATGTTTGACATTTAATGCTGAGCTACATATGTCACAGTTATGTCCCCCTGCACACAGCTACACACTGATTTGTCCATGGCAGTAGTTAAGCTGGACATCTGTGCATAGATACATACTGCTGCCACATATAGATATTTCAAAGTATGCAGAGTACTCTTCAAAAACATCTACTACATGCCAATAAATACATATCTGTTACATACCTTTCCTTTGTATGTGTTGGTATTATTAATTTTCATGTTCCTTTTGCTTTTGAGTTTGCATTTGCTGTTAATGTCTCTCTCTCTCTCTCTCTCTCTCTCTCTCAGTGTCTGCAATGGAGTGATTGCGTGTGTGGGCAGCAAGTACAGCCTGCTTATATAGGTATCTGCACATGTGCATGTGATGGCCTCTGCAGCAATTGGTGGCCACCATTTGGTAATTACATGCAGCTTGCTGTGTGGTAATTGCAGTACTCACTGTCATAGCAACCCAATGCTATAAATTGCTAAGTCAGGTAGGCATAGCCCTTTCAGCTTTCCAAAGTGGGCCTCATACTTATTTGCTGTGGACACCATTGTTTAAGTCAGAAGGTTGGTATAGTTCTTATATCTGAAGCTAGGGGTGTAGCCAGTGATTTAAATGTTGTACTCAGACCTGAATGTTGCCACTTCCAGTACACACTTGTCAGTGTAGAATTGTACTCACCCCTGCAAATGCTAACACAAGATACATGGGAGTATGTAGTTTCTTTTCTACTTATACAATTAACTGCCATACAAAAGTAGTTATTGAGATGTATTCATTTGGCACATGAACTGTTTGTGAACTGCTGTACTGTGAATATTAATGTATTCACTTCTGAACAGTTTGTACTTTTTTAGTGTTGACATTAGCACAGGCTGCTCATGAAAACTAGACAATTCCAGTACTTAGTATGCCTACCTACATCCTTGGTAGACCCTGAACACACAGGTATATTGTACATTTGGGTGGGGATGCAGACATACAGAGACCATTATGTATTATTGTGTGAATGTTATCTTGCTGGACTTAAAGGGTTGCTGTGTACCTGTTAGTTTATCAAGGCAAGTAGTCTGTCTGCATAGCTCCCAACTGTGGACCTATCCAGATGGTAGCCAGATGTTAGCCTTTTATTCTTTGTCTGTGCAACACACAGGTCTTTTCAGCACTGGTGCAATGGCACTGTTACAATAGGTTGCTACCAGTACATGGCTACATCCTTTGGTATTTCAGTGTTGTACTCCTACATAAGGGTATGCTTGTGGAACTCCTTCCAAAGCTATTTGCACAGTGTGTAACAGCAGAAAAGCTGATATGCCTGTGTGTTTCTGTCTCTGCCAGGCCTCTGAAACACTCAGGTACATATTTGAACAGGGTCAGGGAAAGGTAGGTAAAAGTGAAGTACACCTTCAAAATAATAGAGACAGTAAGTGGAGACTTTGAGAGAACCAGTGCATATGGATTACTACACCTTTTCTGAAGTACAAGCGGTGTCTAACTCTTATTATTGTCATTATTCATTAAGTGTAATACCCCACCTTTCTGTCTAACATCAGTACTTTTCAGAGGGATTCAGAGAGACACAGCTAACATATGTTTCAAAATCAGGGACATCCCTGAAAAGTAGTCACATCTGGGATGTATGTCCTCTGCCCTAATCAGATATGCTACTGTTTGTCCTGCTATGATATTGTGTGTGGGTTGTAAAGTGCTGCTGCAACATTATTTCCTGCTAGAATGGCTGGTTCTCTTATCACAGTCATGTAATGCAATTCCACAACAACTGCTGGTAAAGTTCCACAGAACAAGTTTTGTGTTATGACATTCCTATTTTCCTTTACATTCACTCATTCTGATGCATGATATATTTATTTCAGCACCAACGTTTTGTATGTCTACCATGGCTTAGTGGTACTTCATGCAGTCTAGTGTGTCCGGGGTTCGAGACTAACACAGGTGTTTTATTTTGCTGCTGAGCAGAACAAGGGCCCTGACATAAAGAGTGACTAAGGCACTTTTAAGCAGTTGTAAGTAGATTTGTGCGGGTTTGTGCAATGCTTAGCAATGCTTAGCTAAGCGCACACAAGCACACACTCACGCAAACCCGCTTACTGCTGCTTAATAGTGCTTACTCCCTCTAACCCCGCGATCATTTCTTTGAAAGAAAAGAAAACGGGGAGATAGGAAAGTGGTGAAAAAGAGGCACAAAGAGGGAAAGACAGTAGGGAAAACAGCTCGGAATGTGCAGTACGGGTGTAGGGAAGGTCCATAGCTGCCCATTTCTTTAACAGCAACAGCTGTGCATATGCAATACATTTGGAGGGGAATATAAACCTTCCACCCCTGAGAGAGGGGTGAGGGCAACAAAGTATGTTGTACTGCCAATTAAATATCAGTTTATGTGTCCAGTGGACATGTGTGCAAAATGGGCAGCTATGTATGGGGTGTAATTTTTTTTGGGAGCAGATTGCCTTTTGTTATTTTTCAGGTGAGAGTGGAATGTGGGGTAGGAGACGTAGGTATATTTGGGGAGGTAGGTTGGAGAGGTAAACAGACAAGACAAACAAGATGCATAAAGGGGTGGAATATGACATGTGGTGGGTGAACACCATTAACGGGGAAGGATGTTTGGAAATCGCAAGCCCATTAGCCCACAGATGGCAACAGTGGAACTGAGATCCCACCCATGGGCAGTCACCACTGCACCTTCACAGCCCAGAGGGTGGCTGTGCTGGGGGCTGCGTAGGAGGGGCAAGCTCACCCGTGAGTTGCGCCACTCGTGCTTCAAGTTGGCGTAGAGGATCAGCGACAGAACGCTCAATCTCCCTACACACCACAACCCGGACCGTTCAGAGGGTGTTAGGTGGCCCTCCTCCACCCATGCTTGCACGGGGGGATGAGCCCCAAAGGTGGCACAGGGCCAACGGAGGAGGAGGTCCCAGGCTGGGTACCGGACCTGCTGGTGCCAGGTGCCATCACCAGCTGAGTTGGGACAGGTGGGTCTGCTGGGACCGGCCTTCCCATACGTTCTATGCTTAGGAGGATTTAATAGAAATATGGGTTAGTAACAGTCAACAGCATTTCCAATTAGTTATAAGAGCATGCAGAAGTATTTCCATTAACCCAACACACCACAGTTCCAACAGTTGAACAGCAAGCATGACACATGCATATATAGAACAACAGTGGACATTACAACAGCATGCAGATTTAATTGATGGCAACAGGCCACCAATATTGTGGTATTTGAACAGGGCACATGCATTGAAATAAATGCAGATATTTACAAACCAATAGAACATATGTCCCAACAAATGTTTTTAGATTAGACATACCCATTGAGGTATGGAATTGCATTTTTTATGCACATACAGTAGGGTGGAAAATGATAGCTTCATTAACAACTTATATACCCTTCTAGTTTACACTACATTCCTATTAACTACAGTTATATGTCCCCTACATGTATTATTACACTACCCAATTGTCCATAAATTGGGAAATGGGTTTTGCTAGATCTTTACATACATGGGCAGTATCTGACATACAAACTGTCCAGGATGCAGATGTTACTGCTACATATTTTGTGAGTTGCTCAGACACACTACTGCTGAGATGGTACACTGACAGCTCTACTTTCCTATACTTATCTAGATATGTTTAGGTGAAATTATCAGTTATATGTTAACAGCTCCCTACATTTCTGCCAGCACAATGACATTTCTGGGGAACACAATACCAAGCTACTTATGTGCCAGATTAACCTGTACATGTTGGGCATGAACCAACAGTTGAGGACTGTAAATATGCTTAAAAGCTACTGGCACTCCCTTCATCCACTTTATATAGGCTTACACAACTGTGTGTTAACAGTGCTTAATACAACAGTACTATTTCTATAATGCAAGAGTGCAACAACATATCAAAGAAAATGACACAGACAAACTCCAGGAATTATACCTTTATTAAAGACTTATAACACTTTTCTAGAGTCTCTCTCATTTATTTTATATAACAGTACATGCAGAATAATTATTAGAGAATTATTATACCTTTATTTATTGTGTTAAAACACTTTTTTCAGGCTCTATCATTTATTTTACATAACAGTACAAGCTAGATAATTACTAACCTGCCTGGTGGCGCAGCCTTAGCAGCCTATCAGCATAGGCTTGCTGATTCGCAGCACGGACACCTGCAGCTGTGAAGTCAATGAAGTGATATTGAGACATATCTATCCATAGTATAGAATAGAATAACAATTCTTACATACTTAATTCCATGGCTACTTACTCAGTAGTGGAGCATTTTCCATCTCACGGGCCTCCTGGATCCACTGGTCCAGTTGACTCGCTTTGCGTCTCTTCAGGTCTGTGTGGTGGTGTCTGACCTGCTCACCAGTCCAAGGGACACCTGTGGCACTGGTGAGTTCATGAGCTAGATGGTCCCAGGCTTCTGCTTTGTATTGGGTGGCCTGGTACTGGCCCCACAGGAGTCTATCCTCATGATTATCATTACTTTTGACCCCTCAATGCCCCAACGTTGCACTCGAAAACGAGATCCCTCTCCAGCACTGGCCATTGCTGCCTACATATGGGAGCTACAACCAGTTATGGCAAGTATTCCCACCTATGGAGCTTAAATATGCATCATTTCCAGCACTTATTTGTGATTGGCCAGTTTTTAAAAAACTCAGCTGAAGGCACACCTGCTTAGCAATGGGTAAACTTCCACTGATATGTATGTGTGTGTTGAAAGTGCATGCTTATGAAAAGCTGTCATGGCTTAGTGGTTCAGTACTGTGATTATGGTGCACAGTATCCCAGGTTTGAGGCCTGTCATTGCTTTTTATTTTACTACTGGCCAGACCGGCTAGCAGGTGTAGCTGTGTTTAAGTGACTTTGCTCAACTTTGCCCAATGTTGCTCTACATTGCTCTACGGTGTCCGACATTGCCCGACATTGCGCTAGTTAGCGTGGTGCACAGCTACGCACAAACATGTTCTGTTTGAACTGGTTTGCGCGATGCGCAGCTCCACGCAAAGCTATTGCGCTAGTTAAAGCAGTGCTAAGCTATGAGCAATTATACTTAAATATGCTTACTACTGGTAAACTTTGCTCAGCAGTGCTTCACATTGCTTAAGATACTTTACTTATGCATTCATCAGTATGCTTAACCATTTCACCTTCATATATATATATATATATATATATATATATATGTATATATATAACTATATATAAATATATATATATATATATATATATATATATATATATATATATATATATAAAAAATTTGTTCACTACTACATAGGCCATTTCAATGCTTTTTGCTAAAATTTAAAAGATAAATGTCAGGAATTATTTTTATATACAGATTTCAAACAGAAAATAGAAAGGGGAGTGGTGGGACTCAATCCAGGAATGCCTCCTCTTTGTGTGAAAGCTCTACCACTACCCCGATTGGCTATTTGGCTTAATTTGCATAGAAGTTTCTTATTATCTTTTTTGATGTCTAAACTGCTAACTGTAGCTAAACAATGGGCAAACACACGCAAATACGGGCAGCTATATCAGGAATAATAAAAAAAATAAATAAAAGTTTTACATTTTCTAATTGTACAGGGGTTTAGAATGTGGGGGAGTGTAGTGTTGGGTATGTACACATTTGAGCGGACTCGCTCATGTTAGTTGACATTTGCCGATTGAGGGACTTGCAGGGGCATGGATTTTTGGACTGCTCGGCAGTCCGACACACCCCCTGCACTCGTGCACACTCCGTGTTAGCCTTAGAGTTGAGTCAGCGCACTCTCATGAATATGCATGGCGCACTGACATCTTACTCTTAGATTGCAGTTTCCGTGTAAGACTAATTTAGTCTTACACAGAGGATTAGTGAATCCCGGGGAAGAGTTATTTAAATCAGATGCAATGCAGCCTGACATTCTTAGGAAGAATATGATTAAAATATTACTTAAATTCTATTCATGAAGTAAAAAAGGAAAATGTGTCACACAAGAGAATATTTAATGGGCATACAAATTTCTTCACAGGTTTTACATCACAAAAGTTTGAGTGGAGTGGTTAATAGAAAGAGAAGAGGGTAGAAGGGGAGTTTAAGAGTATGGTACAGAATAGAGTATTATATAGGTAGATGCACATGGTTTGTATTGGAGTGAAAAACAGGAAGGTAGGTTGTGTTAGATTGTGTTTGTGAGAATGTCAGGAATGGAAAATAAGGAGAAAAAGTTACAAAGAGAGAGCAAAATACAAGAGCTTGCATGTGCAAAATGAACTTTCCTTAATATTATGCTAACATTACTTTCATTAGCTTCCCCTATCTGTAACTCACTAATGAAAGCATGAACACAGCTCTGATAACATAATAGAGGAAGTAAACTTCAGTCATTATTAACCTTAGCAGTAATGTAAAAACGGGTGAAGCTGTACATTTCTGTGGTCAATGTCAGTATGAATACAGAACAGTGGCACATCTTACCCTACAGCCTGTACAGTTAACAACAAATTCACACATCTTACCCCACACCCTGTACAGTTAACAGCAAACTAACACATCTTACCCCACACCCTGTACAGTTAACAGCAAACTCACACATCTTACCCCACACCCTGTACAGTTAGCAGCAAACTCACACATCTTACCCCACACCCTGTACAGTTAACATCAAACTCACACATCTTACCCCACACCCTGTACAGTTTGCAGCAAAGTATAACATCTTACCCCACACCCTGTACAGTTAGCAGCAAACTATAACATCTTACCCCACACCCTGTACAGTTAGCAGCAAACTAACACATCTTACCCCACACCCTGTACAGTTAGCAGCAAACTAACACATCTTACCCCACACCCTGTACAGTTAACAGCAAACTCACACATCTTACCCCACACCCTGTACAGTTAGCAGCAAACTCACACATCTTACCCCACACCCTGTACAGTTAACATCAAACTCACACATCTTACCCCACACCCTGTACAGTTTGCAGCAAACTATAACATCTTACCCCACACCCTGTACAGTTAGCAGCACACTATAACATCTTACCCCACACCCTGTACAGTTAGCAGCAAACTCACACATCTTACCCCACACCCTGTACAGGTAGCAGCAAACTCACACATCTTACCCCACACCCTGTACAGTTAGCAGCAAACTCACACATCTTACCCCACACCCTGTACAGTTAACAGCAAACTCACACATCTTACCCCACACCCTGTACAGTTAGCAGCAAACTCACACATCTTACCCCACACCCTGTACAGTTAACTGCAAACAAACACATCTTACCCTACACCCTGTACAGTTAGCAGCAAACTCACACATCTTACCCCACTCCCTGTACAGCTAACAGCAAACTCACACATCTTACCCCACACCCTGTACAGTTAGCAGCAAACTCACACATCTTACCCCACACCCTGTACAGTTAACATCAAACTCACACATCTTACCCCACACCC
This sequence comes from Protopterus annectens, assembly GCF_019279795.1. Lineage (NCBI taxonomy): Eukaryota > Metazoa > Chordata > Ceratodontiformes > Protopteridae > Protopterus > Protopterus annectens. The sequence continues at coordinate 1,825,191,310 of NC_056728.1, forward strand.
TGTACAGTTAGCAGCAAACTATAACATCTTACCCCACACCCTGTACAGTTAACAGCAAACTCACACATCTTACCCCACATCCTGTACAGTTAGCAGCAAACTCACACATCTTACCCCACACCCTGTACAGTTAGCAGCAAACTCACACATCTTACCCCACACCCTGTACAGTTAGCAGCAAACTATAACATCTTACCCCACACCCTGTACAGTTAACAGCAAACTCACACATCTTACCCCACACCCTGTACAGTTAGCAGCAAACTCACACATCTTACCCCACACCCTGTACAGTTAACAGCAAACTCACACATCTTACCCCACACCCTGTACAGTCAACAGCAAACTCACACATCTTACCCTACACCCTGTACAGCTAACAGCAAACTCACACATCTTACCCCACACCATGTACAGTTAACTGCAAACAAACACATCTTACCCCACACCATGTACAGCTAACAGCAAACTCACACATTTTATCCCACACTCTGTACAGTTAACTGCAAACTAACACATCTTACCCCACACCCTGTACAGTTAACTGCAAACTAACACATCTTACCCCACACCCTGTACAGTTAACTGCAAACTAACACATCTTACCTCATACCCTGTACAGTTAGCAGCAAACTCACACATCTTACCCACATGCTGTACAGTTAGCAGCAAACTAACACATCGTACCCCACACCCTGTACACTTAACAAAAAACTCACACATCTTACCTCACACCCTGTACAGTAAACAGCAAACTCACACATCTTCCAGGACACCCTGTACAGTTAACAGCAAACTGACACATCTTATGCCACACCCTGAAAACTTAACAGCAAACTCACACATCTTACCCCACGTACTATACAGTTAACAGCAAAACCACACATCTTACCCCATACCCTGTACAGTTAGCAGCAAACTAACACATCTTACCGCACACCCTGTACAGTTAGCAGCAAACTAACACATCTTACCCCACACCCTGTACAGTTAACAGCAAACTCACACATCTTACCCCACACCCTGTACAGTTAGCAGAAAACTATAACTTCTTACCCCACACCCTGTACAGTTAACAGCAAACTAACATATCTTACCCTACAGTCTGTACAGTCCCTTACAGCTAAGAGATGTTTGAGTTAAGTGGTGGATTCATAAAGCGTGTGGATACATAGAAAAAATTTGTCTTGGAGCTGAAGTAGAAAGATGTTTAGGCTTACAGCTGCTGCATTAGGGTCATGTAAGGAGATTATATGGTTCCAGTTGTATGCTGTGACAAAGGTTCTGTGTTTGTGGTACTTTGGTTTCTGAAGACTTTTAATATTGGTGGCAGTTTTATAGGATGATTGACAATTGTAAAGGTGATTGGGCAGTGGTCTTTTAGTGATGATGGCAGAATGATGCATGTTTGTAATAATCAGGTCATGTGTGGAGTGTTTGGAGGACCTGAGGTTAGGCCTTGTTGGTTCTTTTATGAGTTGAAGGAGGCTTGGGCCTGCTAGGAAAGTACCCATGTTGGATAAAAGAGGGCCAAGATAATTAAGAGTTGAAGTCACCTAGAATGATTATGTTATTATTTTTGGACAGTTATTAAGGATGTTAGTGATAAGTGATATGAATTTATTTAGTGAAGCAGACGGTGGTAGATATGCTGTAGCAATCAGTAGCGGTTTACCTTTGTAAGTTGGATATTTTAGTTAGGACTGGAAACTGAGAAAGAAACTGATAATGAGGCAAGGGAGTTGTTGGGCTTAGGCTTGGTTCAATTTTATTCTTCAGAAGGACTATAAAGATTATGTTGGATAGTCTGACAGAGATAGCTGGTGTGTTTAGGCAGAAAGAAAAATGTTTCTTGAGACATAGCAATTATATAAAGAGTGATCTTGACAGTGGTGAGCTGGGGATAGGTTTGGTCTGATTGCTATGGGTTGTGATGGTGGTTTGTTAGTGAGGATGTTATGGAGGTATGGATAATACATAGTGGTAATGATGATTGGATGTGTAAGTGTGTTATGAGGATGTTTGTAATGGGTAGTAGGGGGTGAGAGAGGTGAAGAGGAAAGATAAAGGAGGCAAAACAAGGTAAATTGTGGAACGAGGATCACTTTACTGATTGGATGTGCGTTGTCCAGATTTCCAGTAATACTGTAGTACTGACTATGAGAGCAGATACCTAACAGGATTATATGGTTTTATGGCAGTGTATTTTAAGCAAGTATTTTAAGAAGTGTGTGTTAAGGGTGTGACAGTGGGCTGAGATCAGAGTAAATATGCTGGGTGGTCCAGGGTGGCTGGGTAATTGAGAGTGGGAGGACACCAAAGCTGGACACAGTTCCCACTTTCTTGGGAGTTAATTAGGCCTATCTCTAGCAGTGAGCTTGAAGAGGGTAGGTACAAATACATGAGTTGTTCAGAAATGATAGCTTGGAGAAAAGAGGTAATGCTTATAACTGTATGTCAGCATACCTGTCAACTGTCCAGATTTTTGCAGAAGGTCCAGATTTTTTCCTCATATTTTTGGTCTGCTCCTCATAAAGTTTTTGGTTTTCTGGCAAGTCATTGAGGGTTGAAGTAATAAAATCATGGCAGACATTTGAGATCAAGACTCAGTAGCCTTCAGAAAAAATCATGTTAATACAAAACTTGTTATTCTATCAAGTTTCTAAGTTTATAAGAACAATATTTAAAAAATTGTCCCTATTTTGGTCCATTGTGCCCCCATTATTTATGGCATTGTCCAGATTTCCTGTGCTAAGTGGTTGACAGGTATGTATGACGTTATATCAGTGTATGTTATTTCACCACTTTAATGGGGTATGCTACCCCTAAAGGGAATGTACCTATTGAGATGGAAGTGTTCTTTTCCTTTGCTAAGGTACCTGTGGGAAGAATTTGGGTAGAATCTACTGCACAGCTGATGTTTGATTACAGTGTGAGGACAGAACCAGGAAGCTTGGCCAAGGGAAGAAAAGCAAACACTATAATAACTAAAGATGGGGGCAGTTTATTTAAATTAGCAGGAAGAAGAGAAAAGTTTTTTTCCCTTTTAGAAACTCTACACAGAAATAGGTTAGTCCTGAGAGTCATGTGACTACTACACAGCAGATATGTAAACAAATGCAGTACAACAAAGCCTGTAAAGGTTTTAGCTTTAAAGCATTTGGCTAACTGCTACTTGCATCTTTGGAAAATCTTCCTGCATACTTGAAGCTGAAACATGACAGAGAAGATTTTCCTATACTTCTCTTAGTGTAAACGTATGCAGGTAGGTGTAATCAGCTGATGCTCAACTCCAAAGACCATCTCATGTCAGGTAATGACAGGCAGAGAAGTGCCAGATGGTGGGCATGCTTTTAGCTGGGGACTGTCTATTAACGTCCTCATGAGTTATCCAAGTAACATAGTCTTCTGTTTATTGCTGTGTACTAGGCATGATGACAGAAGACAAGTCATAAAGACAGAAGGTCATATGACATCTGGTAG